>NC_057392.1:64002704-64282354 GCF_019320065.1 Cervus canadensis
CTATCTCCTGGAGTTTGCTCAAATTCATATCCATTGAGTCAGTGATGCTATCTGACCATCTCATTCTCTGCTGCCCTCTTCTCCTTTTGCCTTCAGTCTTTCCCAGCATCAGGGTCTTCTCCAATGAGTCAGCTGTTCGCATCAGGTAGCCAAAATATTGAAACTTCAGCTTCACCAATTAAATGGGACTTATAACACCTACCTCACAGGGATGTCATTAGGTTAAGTTATTTGAAAGTTTTATTTTTTAACACTCTGAAGCATCATACAAATGCTAGTTAGTTAGCATTATGGTTATTGTTTATCAAGAGCAAATCCTGTCAAAAAAACTAATCTCATTTAGGGAAGGAGGACAATTTTGCTTCCTGTAGATGTCATTTGCCTTGACCTTGGCAATGTTTCTAAATGGAGCTTTGTTGCAAAATAGCAACCCTTATGGGAATATGACTGAGAGCACATATAGTTCCTTAGTGTATTTCTAACACCTGGTTGGAAACATAATCTGAGAATGGTCCTTAAAAATAAATGGTGGTCTAGGGAGGTAAGTAACAAGTGATGTTCAATGGGAAGAAGTCTTAGAACCAAGGTAACTCACCAAGGTAAGTTTCAATCAATGGCACACAAAGAGTTCAGTGAGACTAAGTTATTTAAGTATTCCAGTGACAAGATTGTAAGAACTGGGTTCTGCTACTTTGATAAAAGATAAATTCGGAATTCAGAGTGACCTTGGTGGTTTAGAAAAGAGATCGGAAAAAGACTCAGTAAGGTTTTGTCCAACTAGGAGCAGAGGTAGACACAGGATGGGAAGAAGGCCCAGATGTGCCCATATTTACGGGGAAAAGACCAGGCTACGTGTGAGGAAGCAGAAAGAGAGAGTGAGGTTCTGGGTTGTTACAGATTGCTGTGAGTCAGCAATGCGGCACTGCAGTGAGAAAGAGAGCTGAGTGCTGCAGGGCAAGGCAGGAAGGTGGCGTGGAGCAAAAGCCGAGGGTGCAGCTCTTAGAGGGAGAACTGGGCAGGCCACATCGGATGGCTCATTTGGGAAGCCTTTTGGTCTTCTCAACTCACAATTCTGCCTCTGATTAAATACCTGAAAATATTTGTTTAGGAAACCTCCCCATATTACTTCTGCAGAGGGTTAAGATGGGTGCTAGAGGGATGAATTACACACGGGAGCGTGCAGTTATCTGAAAGGTGAATGCTCTACCACCGCTCCTCCCAACCATCTTACCCTTTTATTAAAAAATTAGTTGTGATTTATTTAGAAATTTGCAAAATATTTTAGGGTGCCCTAATTTTCAGCCCCTATCATCTCCTGTATAAAGAATTCTTGAAGTTTACATTCATTAGGGTACTGTGTATAAGACATGGGCTGTTTTGTCTAAACTCACTCTCTTCCCAGACAGGCCCACTCCACTGCCTTTTGTCTTCCCTCCGAGCTACTCCTCGTCCTTCAGGTCTCAGCTCAAGCCCTGTTCCTGGGTGAAGCCCTTTTTGACCTTCCTGGGAAGAGTTACATCCTTTGTGCTTGCCTCTGCCGCATTTTGTACATTCCCTTGTTAGAGGTTCATTAATCACAGTGGATAGACTTAGAATGTGAGCCTCCTGAAGGTATGGATAAAATCTTATTTATCTTTGTATCATCATCACCCTGAAAGGTACCTGGCACATGGTGTGTGCTCAATAAATACTTATTAAATGATTAAATGAAAGAGTGAATGAAGGTAAGTATATAAGGACAAGATTTATTGTGGATAGGTTTAAAAAAAAAGCCTGGCATTTAACTCAAAAATGAACCTCCAAATTTGTGCATTCCCTAGTGTGTACTGCACAGGTACACAGGGTATTATATTTTCAGCTGAATTTTAAGAGTTTCCAGTGAACTATAAGGAAGAAGTCTTTGCTAGTAACAACTAGGCATATCCTTTCCTCCCTTCACCTACAGGGGAGGAGCTAGACAGTCCCTCTCAAACTTAAGATCCTTTGTTATCTCATGCTAAGCCCCAGCACTTACTTTTCTTTTGCTTGGATCAGTGTGCTGAGGGTGCATGATGGAGACAGAATCAGCCTGAAGGACACAATTCCACCTTGAGCAACCTGCAAGAGGCTTCCTCTGTTGAAATGGTCCAGAAGTTGAACAAGTGATGAAATTTTCATATTGTCACATATTTATAATGAAGATGATTGTGGAGCTAGCACTTGTGTTTTTGAAGGCTACAATGCACAAATGTGTCCTTTTGATTCTGTACGTCTCTTTTCTCATGGCAAGCTTGATCAGAGGGAAACAGAAAAAATCTTTACCATACCGTTGGCTCCCCATATTCTCTTTCTGTCCTTCGAGTGAAGCATGTGATGCCTGTTGAGGATTTTAATGATCTGTTCCCAACACTGAAGCTGCTGATCTCTGAGACGTGACTCCCTCCATCCACCACCATTTTTGTTTCAGAAGCAAACAGAGCAACAGAAAACTGCATCTTTGCCTAATGGCTTGTGTTAAAAACAACAGCAGAAAGTCTCCCTCTTTCCCTCCAGCTTGTTTTTAATATTAATCTTTCCATGAGTACATTCAGCTGTCTTTAATGTTGTCAACATGTTCCTAACAGGCTGACTGGGGTGTTAGCAAACAGCAGCAGCAGGAAATCTCTAGCCCCTGACAGTTAGAGAAGACTCCCCTCCAAGCAGTGAGTTTAAAAAGCACATATTAGTTAATTTTTAAAAAAGCCTTAGACTCTCAACAAGTTTATTAGTGTTATGATTTAATTGTGTATCTAAAAATGTCATGATTTTTACATGCCTCATCATTTTATTAGTCCTTTGGTTAACAAATGAATTATGGATATTTCCATTTATAGCTGAATTCTTAACAGTCTAGAAGATATCAATCACAGGTATCAAGCTCCCAGTGAGGGATCTGGTAGTGGTGAGAGCATGAGCTTAGGAACCAGGCTTACCTGAATTTGAATTGGGTTCTGCCATGTTCACGTTGCCAATAAAGGTTTGTATAGTCAAAGCTATGGTTTTTCCAGTAGTCATGCATGGATGTGAGAGCTGAGCCATAAAGAAGGCTGAGCACCAAAGAATTGATGCTTTTTTTCCCTCTCTATTTTAATTAATTAATTTGTTTTAATTGGAGGCTAATTACTTTACAATATTGTAGTGGTTTTTGCCATACATTGACTTGAATCATAGTGCTGAAGAAGATAGACTCTTGAGAATCCCTTGGATTGCAAGGAGATCAAACTAGTCAATCCTAAAGCAAATCAACCCTGAATATTCTTTGGAAGGATTGATGCTGAGGTTGAAGTTCCAGCACTTTGGCCACCTGATGTGAAGAGCCAACTCATTGGAAAAGACCCTGATGCTGGGAAAGATTGAGGGCAAGAGGAGAAGGGGGTGACAGAGGATGAGATGTTTAGATGGCATCACTGACTCAATGGACATGGGTTTGAGCAAACTTCAGGAGACAGTGAAGGACAGGGAAGCCTGGCATGCTGCAGTCCATGAGGTTGCAAAGAGCTGGACACGACCTAGGGACTGAGCAGCAGTAACTGCAGTGTTCTAGCTTCATGACTGGGGGAGAAGCTGCTCTGTGCCTCAGCTTCCGCATTTATGAAATGAGGTTGATGTTACCTCCTTTGTAGAGTTATTGTCAAAATTAAATGTCACTACAAGTAAGACTCAGTACAGTTTTAGAATCATGGTAAATTTGTGGTAAATGATGCCGATGAAGGAACTGAGAATAAAATTTTTCAGCTGGTTGGGTTCATCCTGACAGGCACATTCCTTGATTGGTGAACTCAAATCCTTATTCATAAAAACAAATTCCACCTCTTAGGATGGGAACAATTGCAGTCTTTCACAGTGTTAATTTTCAAATTTTTTGAAAAGCAAAAAACAGCTGAAAGCTTCACTGTTTAGGCTTTCTAATAACAGCATTGAGGATAGAAAGCCCATTCTATGTAAATCTAGACAGTGTATTTATCATTTATTTTCTGAATGTCTAAATACATGTCTTGGGCCTTTATTTTATGTAAACACTTGGGTGATAATTAAATTGCAGGAATATCCACAGCCATTTGTGTTTGGGTGACCTTCTCTTAGTCTTGAATACCATGCCAACACATTTTCTGACAAATAATTATATTTGAGAGAAATTTACAAAAAAGGATAAAGAGGATCAGTAAAAATTTTAAAAAAAGGTGTTGCTATTTTAAGGTAATTAATATTTTAGGTTCCTTGGCAGTAAAAATAGGACTTCACCAGATGGCAGATGTGTTTTGGTTACTAATGTCATGCTGTATTTTGAATGAAGAGATGTCAGGGGGAGGAGTTGTTGAGAACAGCTTTTGCAAATCAAACCAAGGCATGCAATATGGGGCTCGGAAGTGGAGGAGGAAATGAGTAAACAAGGAGGATATTTTTATTGCATAAGCATATGAACTTGGATTTCTTGAGAAAAACCTAACTTTTTCACATGAAATTGGACACATGAGGGTGGTGGGAGGTTAGGTGTATGAGTCTGAAATGGAGCAATGCAAAGACAGTAACATTCTTGGTATCTCAGAGTAGGGGTCTTCAAGATGGTTATGAGAACACCTCCTCGAGGAGCCTTCCAGGGACATGAGGGAGATACGGGACAGCAGTTCTCCTCTGCCCTGGGCTCCACTGTGTTCTTCTTGTATCACTCAGGAAAGGCACTGGGGTAACAATAGCATCTCCCAGACAGCTTAGAACCTGTTGGAGATGGTGGAATTTAGCTCCCATTGACAGACAGGAGTCAAGACTAGAGCAAGGCCACCATCTCTTAACTGTGACAGCTGGTGGCAGTTGGACCTGAGCCTGAGGTTTCTCACAATTTGATATTCTTAATCCTCTCCACATTGCCTTGTGGGGGCACTGGGGAACCAAACGGCTGAACCATGAAAAGGCCTCAGAGATAACAATAGCTGATATTTATTGAATGCCTACTACGTGTCAGAATCCTTACATGTGCAATCTCTGCTCTCTTGTAAAGCTCTCAAGATAGGTATTGTCTCCATTCCATTGGAACCACAGGGAACTGAGGGTCATAGTGGTTGAGTGACTAGCTCAGAGCTGCACTGAGCTATCATTTAAACTCAATTCTTTCTGGGGCCAAAGCCCAGGCTCTTCCCATGATACGGCATACTTCTTTCGGGCATGCCTATATCTTCTGGCCTGTTCTCATTTTCCTTAGCATTAAAGTGAAGATAAGAGGAAATATACATAGTTACAGGATAATATTATGTGCTTCCCTGGTGGCTCAGTAGTAAAGAATCTGCCTGCTAATGCAGGAGATGCAGGTTTAATCCCTGGTCTGGGAAGATACTCTGGAGAAGGAAATGGTAACCCACTCCAGTATTCTTGTCTGGAGAACCCTATGGACAGAGGAGCTTGGCAGGTTACAGTCTCAAAGAATCAGACTTGAATTAGTGACTGAACAACAACAACAATAAGATTATACATCCAGATGTTAATGTGGCCCTAAAACATGAAGAATGTGTTATTTTTTCCTCTTATTTTGTCATGGTGAAGCAGGGTAGTATGTGGAAAGGAGACTAATTGGGAAGTTAGGCCATGAAGATTTTAGCCCAGATTGCACCACCACAAAGATGTGACCTTGGATAAATCATTTAACCCCCCATCCCCACCCCATGTGCCCCAGTGACTTCAAATAAAAATGAGTCAACTAAATTACTATATCTCTATATTTTCTCCCAGGTCTAATACTCAGTGGTTTTTAAAAGACTTCAAAACCCTTCACTAACATAAACCTGTACCCTCTACCAATCACCCTATTTTCATGTGAAATTAGAGTGCAGATAGAGCAGACACTTATCTCAGATCCATTTTGAGTACAAATAGACTGTTGCCTTCCTGATTGAGTCCTCAACGTTGCTACAAGTAGATTCAGGATCACACTTTCCGAATAATTACCAATATTCATGAACATAATTAACTTAGGCATTTGGAGACATAATACAATGCTTGGAAATATCATCTGATGCCAGAAATATTTACTGAAGATTTACTTATTTCCCCAATCAGCTGAGGCATGAGAGAAAGAGAAGCTACTTTCCTAGTTTTATGTGCTCTGTGGGTATATTTTTCGAATTCTCCCTAGCTTTATTATTTGCTTTCTATACTGATTAATTCTGTTGAGAAAATTAACTAAGCAAATGTTAGTGAAAGAATTAAAAACTCTAAAATGCCAGTGTTAACATACATTATCATGAGGAGACTCTTGGTAGCTGCTGATTTGTTGACTACCTTCTAGGTTCAGATTCTCTATACATATCATGATCACTCTTCACAGTGACCTTTTAAGGTAAGCACTGTCATCTTTTTAAAAAGAAAATTAGCTTTATTGAGATATTATTCACACTGTCATCTTCTTTTTAGCAACAAGGATTAAAACTCTTACACAATTTATGTCATATGCTCAAAGGAACCTCTTGTTTATGGTAAAAGCACTACACAAGCCCAGATCTATTTACCTAAAGGATTGTATGTTGTCCATTAGGTTCCCTTTGAAGGAGATAACTTGACCACTGGAGGATGAGAAGGGATGTAAGATCAACGATCTAGTTTACTCTGAGCGTGCAGAAGGGTGGGTCTTCTCCTGCTGGAGTTTGAGGATTTGTGATGGGCTGTGGAGGGACATGGCTTCCAGCTGTACACTGGTGCTCTGCAAGCATTTCACTTAAAGTCTGTATGTGTATTTTCTATTTTCTTTTGCTCATTGTCCACTGTTACTAAATCTTACAACCACCAACATTTAGAGGGTAGCTGGTTCAATCCTCAATTTTACAGGGAGAAGAAGTAACTTAAGGTCACATGTTCATCTGAGGTTGACTTGAGATAGAATCCAGACAGTCATATTTAAATGCCATATTCTCTTTCTTACCTCTTTCATACACTTTAACCCTTGATCTGCTTGGGTGACAGTAAGTTAGACCTTTGAAGCAGTTTGGTAATACCAAATTTTATCACCACCAGGTAACAGAACCACAAGTATGTGTCACAAATAAAACTTTTGAAGAAATTCTCTCTATATATATATGGAAAAATCAGTTGCATTATGTTTTGTCTAAGCATTTTAGAAGAAAGAAAGCATCTTCACTACTGCCTCTAGCAGAAAAAGCTTAGTAGGAAGTTCATAATGTGAATATATTAAACAATTTGGAACTCAGTGGTTTCTATCTAAAGATAGACTGAAGCATGATTTCTTACCTAGAATGTTTATTTTCTCTCTACATTATGAATACTCAGTACAATCAGCAATTTCACGTTACCTAATTAAACCATACTTTTGATATTTTAGGAAAATATTGTTATTATGCTTTTGATTATCCTCCCACATTCTTGCCTCTGCTCCTCTACTTTTGTTTTGGCCTCTGTTTATGTTTTACTTGTTTTCTTTTAAAAACACACCTACCAATATCTTTCATTATATAAATTAAAAATAATCTGAAGGTGTTTTACATGATGTATTAATGTAAAAGTCCACATGAAACCTTGTTTAAGATTATTTTTTACTCTTTAGGGAATGCCACAGTATTGTTTAACATTTTCAGTTTGATTTTTTTGTTAAAATAGTATTGTCCTGGGAAGACCCAGAGGGATGGGATGGAGAGGGAGGCAGGAGCGGGGATCAGGATGGGGAACACATGTAAATCCATGGCTGATTCATGTTAATGTATGGCAAAAACCACTACAATATTGTAAAGTAATTAGCCTCCAACTAATAAAAATAAATGGAAAAAAAAAAAAAAAGAAACCATACCACAGTAAACAACGTGGTCCTAATGTATAGCACAGGGAACTATATTCAATATCTTGTAATAAACTATAATGGAAAAAAAATAGCATTGTCACAGATTTTTTCCCTCTGGCAGTAAACACTAAGATGAAGTTTGGGGTATGTATCAGTTTCCTAGCATGGCCCTAGCAAAGTGTCACAGACTGGATGGCTTAAAGGACAGAAGCGTATTGCCTTCTGGAGATGGGAAGTCCAAGATCAAGGTGAGGCAGGGTTGCTTCCTTTTCAGGGCTGAAGGGGAAGATCTGTTCTAGGTCTCTCCCCTAGCTCTGCTCATTTGCTGGTAATCTTTGGCCTTTCCATGGCTTATGACAATATCACCCCAATTTCTGCCTTCATCTTCATAGAGGCTGCTCCCCGTGTGCATGTCTGTGTCCGTTTCCCCTTTTATAAGTCCACCAGTCATGTTGGATTAAAGCCTGCCCTACTTCAGGGTGACCCCGTATTAACTAGTTATATATGCAATGAGTCTATTTCCAAATAAGGTCACATTCTTAAGCACTTGCAGTAAGGGTGTCAATATGTAAATCTGGGATTCAGGACGCTTCCTGTTTGCAGAGCACGTGCAGATGTGGGGAGTGTTAAGCCCAGGGAACATGGAAGCTTTCCCTCCTTTCCACACACCTATCATTTGGCTATTCCTGAGTTATATGCATTTATAATAAACCATTAAGTTAGTAAGTAAAATGTTTCTCTGAGTTCTGTGAACTGCTCTAGTAAACTAATCAAGTGCAGGGAGGACAGGGAAGGGCCTTGTTCCCTTCCCAGGGGAGGCTATAAAACCTCCAACCTAAAGCCACTAGTCCAGAAGCATAGGTGACAACAGGTGTTCATTGTGTATTGCTAGGCAATGCTGTCTCTAGGTAGATACTGTCAGAAGAGAGTTGAACAATAGGACACTCAGCTGGAGTCCAAGGATCACTTAGTGTCGGGGAAAAAAAAAAAAAAAAACACGCATTGGAACTTGTGTCAGATTTGTAGTCTCATAGGCCCAACCAGAATGGAAGCTTCCTATGAGCAGAGACTGTGCTTTCATTTTATTTTGAATTTTCCATAGTGCTTAGAATGGAACATCTGTTGTTACATGGAGATTAATATCATTTGCTTGAGAGGCAGTTTGCTGGAGTGTAGAAAAATGGTCTTTGGAGTCCAATAGATCTAGGTCCTCTATCTTACGTGTGTCACCTTGGGAAAAAGCTCAATCATTTCTCTCAGACTTTTGCTTGGCCCTGCTTTAGCTATCGCAATTTTGAGACTACAAGAGCCTTACAGGTAGGTGGTACTTGCTCTAGAAGACAGTCTTTTGTTCCAGGTTAAAGCCAAGGAAATACACAACAGCCCTCATCCTAAAGCAGAGCTGAGTAGAGGGCACCATGTGGAAAGTGTTGCAAGAATGATTCATCTACTTTGTGGGGTTCTGGCAAGAATGAGAAGAATGGCAAGTGTGAGGAGCCTTCTCAGTGCAGGTGTCAATGGCAGATGGGAAGTGATAGTCCCCTGTGGGGAGGGAACATCCCTCACTTTGCCAGGTGTTTGCCTTCCTCATTCCCTGCCCACTGACAATAGTGTCCCCGCCCACCACTGTTTCAGCCATCCGGGCCTGTGCACTTTTTCAAATGGCCCTGGGGGTCACTACTGCCTTTGCTGAAAACCACTGGACTTAATTCAAAAAGTACTGGGGGTTCTGCCTGTGTCTTAGAGAACACTGGATAGAGCAAGATAGGGTTGAGGAGACTTCCTGCACAACAACACTACTTTGTTTTATATTACTGAGGTTTTTTTGTTTTTGAAAAGAAACCTACAGCTAAAGTTTTTGAAAATAGAAATGCAGTTGTACAGTTGAAATCAAACATTGCTTAACTGCAAAGACTGAATTCCAAACTATGTCAGATCAAGGCTGAGAAAGGTGTCCATTTAACTCAAGAACATGATAAGAAAAGAATGAAAGGTCCTACTGTAACAAGAATGCAGACCCTCCTATGTTCTCTAGAAATGGATATGAACACTGGCATCCTACTGCAATAATCAGTTCAGTTCAGTTCAGTCACTCAGTCGTGTCTGACTCTTTGTGACCTCATGGACTATAGCCTACTAGGCCTCCCTGTCCATCACCAACTCCCGGAGCTTGCTCAAACTCATTTTCATAGAATTGGTGATGCCATCCAACCATCTCATCCTCTGTTGTCCCCTTCTCCTCCCACCTTCGATCTTTCCCATCATCAGGGTCTTTTCAAATGAGTCAGTTCTTTGCATCAGGTGGCCAAAGTATTAGAGTTTCAGCTTCAGCATCACTCCTTCCAATGAATGTTCAGGACTGATTTCCTTTAGGATGGACTGCTTTGATCTCCTTTCAGTCCAAGGGACTCTCAAGAGTCTTCTCCAACACCACAGCTCAAAAGCATCAGTTCTTTGGTGATCAGCTTTCTTTATAGTTCAGCTCTCACATCCATACATGACTATTGGAAAAACCATAGCTTTGACTAGATGGACCCTTGTCGGCAAAGTAATGTACCTGCTTTTTAGTATGTTGTCTAGATTGGTCATAGCTTTTCTTCCAAGGAGCAAGCATCTTTTAATTTCATGGCTGCAGTCACCATCTGCAGTGATTTTGGGGCCCCCAAAAATAAAGTCTCTCACTGTTTCCATTGTTTACCCATCTATTTGCCATGAAGTGATCGGACCAGAAGCCACGATCTTAGTTTTTTAACATTAAGTTTTAAGCCAGCTTTTTCACTCTCCTCTTTTACTTTCACCAAGAGACTCTTTAGTTCCTCTTTGCTTTCTGCTATAAGAGTGGTGTCATCTGCACATCTGAGGTTATTGATATTTCTCCCTGCAGTCTTGATTCCAGGTTGTGCTTTATCCAGTTTGGCATTTCGCATGATGTACTCTGCATATATGTACACATGATGTATTCTGCATATGTTCCAGAAAAACATCTATTTCTGCTTTATTGACTATGCCAAAGCCTTTGACTGTGTGGATCACAATAAACTGTGAAAAATCCTAAAAGAAATGGGAATACCAGACCACCTGATCTGCCTCTTGAGAAATCTGTATGCAGGTCAGGAAGCAACAGTTAGACCTGGACATGGAACAACAGACTGGTTCCAAGTCAGAAAAGGAGTACGTCAAGGCTGTATGCTGTCACCCTGCTTATTTAATTTATATTCAGAGTACATCATAAGAAATGCTGGGCTGGATGAAGCACACGCTAGAATCAAGATTGCTGGGAGAAATATCAATAACCTCAGATATGCAGATGACACTAGCCTTATGGCAGAAAGTAAAGAAGAACTAAAGAACCTCTTGATGAAAGTGAAAGAGAAGAGTGAAAAAGTTGGCATAACATTCAACATTCAGAAAACTAAGATCATGGCATCCGGTCCCATCACTTCATGGCAAATAGATGGGGAAACAGTGGAAACTGGCTGACTTTGTTTTTCTGGGCTCCAAAATCACTGCAGATGGTGACTGCAGCCATGAAATTAAAAGATGCTTACTCCTTGGAAGGAAAGTTATGACCAACCTAGATAGCATATTAAAAAGCAGAGACATTACTTGGCCAACAAAGGTCCATCTAGTCAAGGCTATGGTTTTTCCAGGAGTCATGTATGAATGTGAGAGTTGGATTATAAAGAAAGCTGAGTGCCGAAGAATTGATGCTTTTGAACTATGGTGTTGGAGAAGATTCTTGAGAGTCCCTTGGACTCCAAGAAGATCCAACCAGTTAATCCTAAAGGAAATCAGTCCTGAATATTCATTGGAGGGACTGATGTTGAAGCTGAAACTCCAGTACTTTGGCCACCTGATGTGAAAAACTGACTCATTTGAAAAGACTGATGCTGGGAATGATTGAAGGTGGGAGGAGAAGGGGACAACAGAGGATGAGATGGTTGGATGACATCACTGACTCAATGGACATGAGTCTGAGTAAACTCCGGGAGTTGGTGATGGACAGGGAGGTCTGGTGTGCTGCAGTCCATGGGGTCTCAAAGAGTTGGACACGACTGAGCGACTGAACTGAACTGAACTCTGCATATAAGTTAAATAAGCAGGGTGACAATATACAGCCTTGACAAACTTCTTTCCCTATTTGGAACCAGTCCATTGTTCCACGTCTGATTCTGACTGTTGCTTCTTGACCTGCATACAAATTTCTCAGGAGGCAAGTAAGGTAGTCTAATATTCCCATCTCTTGAAGAATTTTCCACAGTTTTTTGTGATCCACACAGTCAAAGGCTTAGCATAGTCTATGCAATCATAATGACAATAGTAATGTCCATTTATTTAGCACTGACCGTGATCCATATATTATTTCTACACCTAGTTTGGTAGGTATGTTAGAGGTGAAATAGTCTCATGGAATTTGAGCAATAAACCTGCATTCACACAGCGAGTAACTGGACCTGGATTTAAGTCCATAATTTACTATAAAATCCATGTACTTTCTCTATCAAGCAATGATATGACTGTAATTTGTTCTTCACTGAATACTTCAAATTAAATACTCTTTTAGGCGTGTTGCTGTGTTTGCAATGCTTATAGTTACATTCTAAAAGATTGTGGGGACATATTACATATGAGAATTTAGAGTTTTCTCCTTCTTGTCAATATAGTCTTTGTTCTTCTAAAGGCTCTCCTCTGGAAGGTAAACAAAGCACTGGCCCTGGGGTATCCCATCAGCTTTTGTCCTGTCCAGGTAACCTGTTTGAACATGCCAAGCCTGGTGCATGTCCTGTAGAAGGGCATTTGAAGGGCCCCTCTTTCTGTGTCACTTATTACTCAGGGTTGGTGCATGGATATATGAATCAAACATCTTCACGGGGGCCAGGTTTTATTTTTAGATAGTCTTAGGAATAGTTTTGGGAGGCAAACAAAGCACTATTTGAAAATTGAGGACTTGTGATTTTCTAAGTCAGGATAAATGTGTGCCTCTTAGAAAAGCTCTGAGTCAGTCCTGTAGATGATTAAGTGTATTGCTATTGTTAAATAAATTAGACAAGTCAATTGATTCTCATCAGTGAGATATTGGAGTCTATCTTGCAAAATCAGCTAATGTACCTAATCATGCACAGAAGTTGGATATGAGACCTTTATGTGTACATCAATAATAAGCTATTTTTATGAAACTCAGAGATAGGGCCCTCCCTTTTTTCCCCACTTCTTTTTCCTCATAACACTTTCCTCTCATATGTTTCACCTTTGACAACACAGCAGAGGCATGCAATATTTCCCACTTATTTTCTGCTTATCCCATAGGTCAGTTGTCCGGGAAATGCCATAAGAGTGTTTTTTTATATTTACTTAGATTGCTTGTACAAACTGCCCCATCATTTCAGAATATCATGTTCCATGGGCACCTATAGTTTATACGTTTGTCTTAGGTTCATAAGGTTTGGGGGTCTCATTGTCTTCTTTTTGAAATAAAGTCTGTTATAATGAGTTTGGGCCAATAAACTCTAGATAGAACCATTTGCCCAAAACTTCAGAGGTCTTACAATTTTCACCTCACCTCTTTCCACTATGTAGTGTCTCTGTCCATATGGTCAAAATAAAAAGTGGTGTAATAAGTTGAAATCAAATATATTAGAGGTAAAAGAACGTTGTGCTTGCTGCTTAAAAAGCTCCATGTTTTTTTGCTTTTAATGTTCTTGTCAAGTCTCCGGGTTGGCTGAAGGGCATGAAGCAAACCATTAGTCTGGGGTGAGCTGTCCTCACCTGAGTGTAGTGGAATGGGGAAAGCAACTCTTGACAAGTGCACCCCTCTCTTTTGTCCTGCATCCATGCTGGATGATATGGATCAGGCATGGGTCTAGGGCCCACAGAACCAGTGTCTGGCTTTATTGTCTTTCTCAATCCAAAGAGTATTTCCAAATGATCAATTAAGTGCTAGTTACAAACAAGTTGTCATCTCTTGTCAATTGGCTGGTTGTCTCTTTCCAGCTTGTTTTCATAAGTTGTAATGTGAGTCCCCCCAGTAATTTTTACAAATGCAAGAAAACTATGGTGGAGCACAGTATTTAATGAAAAACAAGAACTTGCTGACAGTAAAAAGCTATCAGAGTAGACAGAAAATTTGTTCAGTCACTAAGTCGTGTCTGACTCTTTGTGACCAAATGGACTGCAGCATGTCAGGCTTCCCTGTCCTTCACTATCTCCCTGAGTTTGCTCAGACTCATGTCCTTTGAGTCAGTGATGCCATTGGGTGAGGACAAATGGATGGGTTGAGGCTTCTTTGATATCCTTTAAATGATATGCTTTAAATATCATCCTGTACTATCTCCCTTTCAAATTTTATTTTATTTAGACAGTTAAAAACTGAAGAATTTCAGTTTTTAGCTTACAGTTAAATGTTTTCCTTTCACCTTAAAGACAATGAATCTAAATTCTGATCACTATTTGACAAATATCTTGAGAATCTCATTAAAAATAATTATATCTAGTGGGTAGTAGAAGAATTTCTAAAACATGCAGTACCAAAAAAATAGACATGCTTTTATATTTTAATTTTGACTTTCAACTAATGTTTTGATGATTTTGGAATCCTCATGAAAGATTTATAGTGTCACTTAAATCATTTTATTGAATGAGAGACATGATTAATGTCTCCCATAGTAAACAATAAATAACAAAATAGCCCCTTATGTTGTATATTACTTTATGATAGACAAATGCTGTCTAAAGTTTGTTTTGTTTAATTACCTTTTCATTTATTTAATCAGTCAGGAGCCTATCACACTTTATAATAACTGCATTTTAGAATGGAGGAAAATCATGAGTGGCTAAACTAACTGCCCAAGGTCACATATGTCTCTAGAATTTCCTGGAGCAAGAACTTGAATTTAAGTTTCTTCACTCTCTGTTTGAGAACTTTTGCCTACATTTTGCTTTTTTCTAAAAAATATATATATTTTAAGTTAAATTACTCAGAACATATTTAAGTATGACTAAGAAGCAATGGGTTCTAATGTAGAAAAATTTGAATAAATATTTTTAAGTGCAAATTTTTGGACAAATATAAGAAATGTTTACTAATGTGGTTGGGTTTCTTAGTTTGAGAAGAGCTGATACTGGCCTCAATGGACTTCCCAGGAGGTGCAGTGGTAAAGAATCCAATTGCCCATGCAGGAGACGCACGAGATGTGGGTTCTCAAGGCATGGTTTGATCCCTGGGTTGGGAAGATCCCTTGGAGTAGGAAATGACAACCCACTCCATTATTCTTTCCTGGAACATTTCATGAACAGAGGAGCCTGGTGGGCTACAGTCCATGTGGTCGTGAAGAGTCGGACACGACTGAGCCTCAAACCCTCAGCTGATATGAGTTGATATAAAGAGATGACATGCTCTTTGTATTTACTGTTAAGCATGTAAACATGCTAGAGACACACAAACAAAAGCCCGCCTGCTCCCCATTCACACACCCACACACATACACTCTCTCTCTCTCTCACACACTCACACACTTCTTTGTTTCCCCCCAGTTCTAATCCCTATTCTCCATCTGTTGGGGCAAGTATATTAGAGCTTATCATAGGACGTACATATTCTCAGGTTGCCATTTATCTTGTATGTATCGGTAGTTTTATTTTTCCTTTTGATGGTATTGTGGTCTTTGAAATTATAGGCAGGGCCAAAGAAACCACCTGGGCTTTCCCCCTGTGCTGCTTTGTTTCTCTTGAACTTCTGCTCCCCTACAAATTCAATAAAGCCAATGACTCAACTAAGATGATCATAATACCATCCCAAACACGCTCCCTCCTCATACCAAGATCCTTGCTGCCAGTGGCTTGTGAATTTCCCTGTATCCTCATTGAGATTGGGCCCGTATTAAATACTGGCCATATTTATTGACTTGAATAGAACCCTTTGTTATAAAGGACATGAAAGGGTGCAACAATGGAAGTGCCGTAATGGAAAGAGTTCAAGCTTGGAACCAGACTGACCAAGGGATTTAATCCTGGTTCTGTCATTTACTAGCTGATCTCATGCAAATACTTTTAACTTGTTTTGAGACTCATCTTCCCTATCTGGAAAACAGGAATAATATTCATATTGAGTAGTACCTAGCAAAGTTCCTGATGCATAACAGGTACTCAAAAGTGATTGTGATTGTGACTAAACTGGATTAAAACTCAATATTAAAAAAGCCAAAATCATGGCATCAGTCCCATAACTTCATGGCAAATAGAAGGGGTAAAAATGGAAACAATGACAGATTTTATTTTCTTGGGCTCCAAAATCACTTCGAATTGTGACTGCAGCCATGAAAGTAAAAGATGCTTGCTCTTTGGAAGGAAAGCTATGACAAACCTAGACTGTATTAACTTCACCAACAGAAGTCCATGTAGTCAAAACTATGGTTTTTTCAGTAGTCATGTATGGATGTGAGAGTTGGACCATAAAGACCCCTGAGTTCTGAAGAACTGAAGCTTTCAAATTGTGCTGCTGGGGAGGACTCTTGAGAGTCCCTTGGACTGCAAGGAGATCAAACTGATCAATCCTAAAGGAAATCAGTCCTGAATATTCACTGGAAGGATTGATGCTGCTGCTGAAGCTCCAGTATTTTGGCCATCTGTTGGGAAGAACTGACTCATTGGAAAAGACCCTGATGCCGGGAAAGATTGAAGGCAGGAGGAGAGAGGGTGGTGGAGGATGAAATGATCAGATAGCATCATCAAATTCAGTGGACTTGAATTTGAGCAAGCTCCAGGAGATAGTGAAGGACAGAGGAACCTGACATACTACAGTGTATGGAGTCTCAAAGAGTCAGACACGACTTAGCGACTGAACAAAACATCATCATTGTTGTTTTTGTTATTTTATTATTATTTGTTTGTTGTTAGCAAAGATCCCAAATCTGGAAAAGTCAAAGAACTTAGCTCTTTCTGTTTTGACTGAGTTAAGAATGAAACATTTCCTGTAAGGGAGAGAGTCTATAAGTTCTGCTTTTACTTCATGAGGTTGAGGAGAATCTCGTACCAGTATATAGAGTAAAATTCAGTTTAGAATGTTATATGGATTTACTTTATACTGACCCATAGATTAATCTGCCTAAATGACACTCTCCAGGAGGTGGTTAGTATAAGCAGCACAGCAGAATCCACTAACTCCCCGTTTAATCTACTTTCCATGTAAAGTCAATGAGCAAAGAGCTTTTACTGTATGGAATTTTGCTGCACATCCCACATGACTGAAGTGAACTACTGTGGTGACCAAGGTAGCCTGAGTTCAGTGAAAGTTTCCTTTCTGATCCACTTTTGTAGAGCAATGTATACTGCTGTGTTGTTGTTGTTGTGAGAAATGCTTAAATTTGTCCCACCCCCTCAGATATTACCCCCACCCCACACAACAGACACTCAGACTCTGCACTCTCTCTCTCTCTCCCTCTCATTTTTTGCTTATTAACTTAAATTTTATTCATATTTCCCACACAAGGGCACTGGAATAATACCTCCACCTTCTCAAAATTTCCCTATTTAGTTTCTTTTAAAATTTCTTGTAAGCAACTTTTTACTTTTGAAAATTAAATCTTTGATTTTTGGGAAGTAATAGTACAACCAAGGTCCATCTAGTCAAGGCAATGGTTTTTCCAATGGTCATGTATGGATGTGAGAGTTGGATTATAAAGAAAGCTGAGTGCAGAAGAATTGATGCTTTTGAACTATGGTGTTGGAGGAGACTCTTGAAAGTCCCTTGGACGGCAAGGAGATCCAACCAGTCCATCCTAAAGGAGATCAGTCCTGGATGTTCATTGGAAGGACTGATGCTGAAGCTGAAACTCCAATACTTTGGCCACCTGATGCGAAGAGCTGACTCATTGAAAAAGACCCTGATGCTGGGAAAGATTGAGGGCAGGAGGAGAAGGGGACGACAGACAGAGGATGAGATGGTTGGATGGCATCACTGACTCGATGGACATGGGTTTGGGTGGACTTCAAGAGTTGGTGATGGACAGGGAGGCCTGACATGCTGTGGTTCATGAGGTCGCAAAGAGTCAGACATGACTGAGCTGAACTGAGTTCAAAACTTAAAAAACTTTTGGATACATTATTAACTAAATCTCCAGTTCAAAGACGGATATATCTGGGTTTTTTTCCCCAGTTTTTTCTCTCTCCATGCATCTATTTGCATTCATTTTTAATGATAAAGCATACCTTAATTTATCTAATACATATGTTCTTAAAACAACCTTGGTTTCATCTCTATAACAGAAATATTGATACTAGGTAATGTTTATGGATGGTTACCTTGCTCACTTAGCTAGCACTGGAGAAAAAAAGACAACTTGGATACAGGCTCTGCCTTCATGTTGCTTACTGTCTAGTAGAGAAAGACAAACACAAATAAATGAGATGAATAAAGTGCTCCAAATACACTGATGACATTGACTACAGAACAGGCTGAGTATGCAGGCAGGAGAAGTTGGTCCCAGATTCTTTGTGGGTTTCAATACTCCCGACAAATACCCATAAGTACTCCATAATATGTGGAACTGTATTCATTGCTACCCTATGTTAAATTGTATCTCTCTGTGTCACCAGGCACAATTACATTATTTTAATTTTAGAATGACCTGAGAGTATCTCTACCTTGGTAGGAAGCCTGGATCTTAGATGAGGTTTAAATCCAGGTATCAGTGGAAAAAAATAACATCTCCTAAGCAAGATATTATTTCCCCATTGAGAATTTTGGAAATCACATTTCTAAAATAACCGCCAAATCAGTACCTGGTTTCTTGAACACAGTGCCCAAGGGAAGATCCTAAAGAACTCCATTTTATTAACCAATCCAAAGAGCTGGCAAATGCTTTCCCTGGAGAATTTTCTAAAAGCAGGGATCCAAGTCTCCGTAGTAAAGAGCATGAGCACACAGACTCTCAGCATAACATTTTCTCTTACGGGACATTGTGGGCAACAGGCCTAAAAACATCTACGTAGTTTCCACCACAAATGTTTGACTCTTGCATCTGAAGTTCATGGCAACAATTTTACTCCCAGGTCTCAAGAGACATGTTTTACATAAATACATTCTCCAAGGGACACATTTGTAATGTTAGGCTTATAAGTATACCTTCATGTCAGATGATTCAAGCTTGGCGAATTTCCTTCTTATTCCTCATTTCTTTTATTTTACAGTCTTACCATGTGTTAGATAACCTTTGAAGAAATAACTGAACTTGCTATATAAGTGTGGATAATTATTCTACTTTCTCCAGCCTTCACTAGCTGGGATGAAGTGGGGTAGGCTATAGTCTGGTTTTGATGGTCAAGTTCACAGCTGCCATCTTAAAAGTGATGCATATACCAGAGTTCTGGCCATTTATCTTGAAAGAAACAAGGACACTTCCACATCATTCCAGGAGGGTTTCTTTTAGATTTTATTATTGAACACTATTCTGATATAAGATTTGTCAAAGGAAGCCAACCTAGCTGAAATTTTCCATTATCTGAATCACTTCCTTAAAATATAGCTTGCCATGTTCAGTAGCTCAGTCATGTCTGACTCTTTGTGACCCCATGGACTGTAGCCTGCCAGGCTCCTCTGTCCATGGGATTTTTTAGGCAAGAATACTGGAGTAGGTTGCCATGCCCTCCTCCAGGGCATCTTCCTGACCCAGCGATCAAACCCACATCTCCTGCATCTCCCGCAGGCAGATTCTTTACCACTGCTCCACCTAGCTTACAAAATTTTTTTAAAAAGTATTTTGACTCACTTTTAATGATAAACATGGTAGAGAACCAAACTTTATAAAGACTTTAACAATGTCCTCAAAGTTGTGAAATGAAGAAACTAGATCAAGAAATATTTGCATTTTACTAGACTGAGCCCCTTGTTTGGAAGACGTGAGGGCCAAAGAAAAGGATAAGATCCCTGAGGTGCTGGAAACAGTTCAGAGATCTGGGTCTGGTAGTCTCCTATTTCCAGAGAATGTTTAAATCAGAGACAATTACTTAAATTTTATTAAAAAACCCAGCCAAATGATTTAATGAGGGCTGAAGCACATATAGCCATATCACCCCCACATCTTGGCAACCTGCCTCTTTGAGCATGCCTGGTGGATAAAGATTTATTTCTGTGCTTTTTGTATGCCAAGTGGATCTGACAGAGTAGGGGCAGGAAGGAGATGCTTCATAACCTACCAAAGGAACACGGAGTATGGGATATGGAGAAGCATGTAGGTCAAGGGCAGCACCTGAAGCGAAAGCTGATAAATGGAGAGTTAACGGAAGAAGTTAACTTCTTGAGAAGTGAGGCTCACTCAAAGAATCAGGCTGGTTTCTAAAATTTTCTCACAGACTCAAAGGATTTGAGATGAAAGAGAAATGGATTCTATTGCTATCATTATTTATATGACCTTGAGCAAGTCTTTTGACCTTTGTAGAGATCAGTTTCCTCATCTGTAACATAAGGAGAAAGATTGAGTTAAACAATCTTTAAGGTCCCTTGCAGTTCTGATACCCATGAGATGAGAAGCATTGATATCAGAGCGGTGAGGTGGGGGATTATAAATAGTATCTATCCATTTTCCTTCTCTCCAACAAAAACAAAGCAAGAAAAGAAAAATAGACTACATCCCAGATACAAATTCCACATTCAGATTGATAATGGATTGTTAATATATACTTCAAATACTACCTCTGTCTTTAGGTTAAAATAAACTCTCAGCTGAGCAGAATCACTTCTGATTTTCCGGGGATTGAATTATGGAGCCACCTCATTCTTGCCTCTCCCCTGCCCGTGCCTTTTCTCTCCACCTGTCCTATCTGAAGAGCTATGGTTTGCCTGCAGCCTGATCCTCTGTCACCTTCATACCTTGGTGTACCAACCTCCCTTTGCCTGTTTAATTCTTGCATATACTTGAGGACCCACCATAATAACAGGTTCCACCAGAAAACCACACTCCTTATCCACCCCACTGGACACTTCTCTTCTACATTCCCTGCTAAGAGCAAAGTCTAATTTAGCTGGTCTTGTCTTTTTTGCTTTCTAGCATCTGAGCATACCTCCATTACTGTAATTTTCTATTGCTTATTTACTCTTATTTCCCACTAGTCTGTAAACTCCTTGAGGGTAAGTATCTTATTTATTTTTGAGTTATAGGGTAAAGCACTTTGCTTGACACTGGGGGATGGTCAGTTAATGTTGCTGAATAAATGATGAAACAATAATCTAACACTATTCAGGAAAAGATGCAGAGAAAAACTGACATCTTTAAAAGAAAGCCCAGACACATGTCTGCTTTTTCTAATAGTCTACTGCAAATGAATGCTCTGTCATCTTCCCATTGGGAAGAGTCTAACAGCGGAGGTAATACTAATCACTTTACATTTGCATGCAATTGCCAATCTTCCCAAGCCCTGTTTGGCTGGTAGCAATGGAGTCTAATCTGGTCCCATCCATTGGAGAGCACTCCATTCTAATAGCTGCCTTGCCATAAGTTGGAAATGTGTCACGCACAAGCTACTTATTTCTGCATCATAAACTTCTAAAGTTCCTTTAGGCTGATGGGTTTTGTGTTTTTTTGAAGTTGGGAGATGAGCCAAATATTCTTTCCTTTTAGGTGATGTCTTAGATTGTCCCACCCCTTGTGCTACCCTCCTGTTCCAGTAGAAACCTGAGATTTCTGGAGGTGGCAGATCTCTTTTCCAAGATGCAATGCCCTCCTTAAAATCAAAGATAAATTTCCAGATGCTGACTAGAGATAAAAGGTCAGCCATTCCTGGAGTTTAAGTCTCAGGGGGTGCACAGGGCCCACTTTGGGGCACACTTCAGTCAGCTCATATTACCTCTTCCCCAAAGCTTCCTGGTTCATCTCCCTCTAATTCCTTGGGAGAGGTGGCATAACTGCAGGATGGTGTCAGAAAGTGCAGAGTGGCCCTCTCAGCTGAGCAGATCTGGGAACACAAAACAAAATAGTATGCAGTCCTAAACCCCATAAAGACTATGATTTAGTAAAGAGATAATTAAATTATCATGTTATTTTGATAAGTTATTATGGTGAGACAGCACAATAACTGTTAACATAGGAGCAAGTAGATACTCTTTAATGCAATTTCTTGCCTCCTCGATGCCTGATGGAGTAGAGTGCAATGTGTAAAATGTGATCCTCTGCTGCCCTGGTTATCCATTTTCCTTTGTTCCTTCACAAGTTCCCTCCAAGCTGTTCTATCATCTGACCAGTTCCATTTCAACCCAGAGCAGGTGGATAGGAGGAAACAGGTATGACCTGACTCTAGACCTACCCACTAAGACAAGAGATGTTTATCTCTATGAGGTGCCGAGATCATAGGGAAGGAACTCCTGTGTCTATGCCCTCAAAGGGCTCACAGTCAGGTGTGTGTGTGTGTAAGAGGGGATAGACATATAACATGTTTGCAATCCAATCTTTCTTGACCTTGTGGAAGTATTTATGGAGTGTAGAAAGGATAAGAAGACTACACTGGAGGGCGTGTGCATGTGTGTGAGAGAGACACGGAGAGAATTTTTTGAGCTGAATCTTGGGAGATGAATAGCAATTTACCATGCTAACAATAGAAAAAGTAACACAATGGCATGCCAGGCTGGATGCATGTGGTGCCAGGGAAACAAAGGTACACACTGCTCTTACAGAGGTGGGAAAGAGAGGGTTTAGCAGTGGTGAACTGATAAAACTTAACAAGTGGTTAGCCTCTTCCCGCCCCCAATAAAGTCTTAATCTGTAGCATTGGTTGATTCTCATGGTATAAATTCTCCCATTATGACCTCTCAGTCTACCAATCTGACATCAGTGAACCTAGAGCTGAGAAGATACTAGTGAATGACTATTGCAGCTGATAGGAGCCACCTTCAGCACACCTTCATTTCTTCTCTTCCTGAACCCAAATAACACACAAGAGCTATACGATCTCATCTTCTGGCTGCTCCCTGTAATATGTTGATGATGTACCTTGAAGTCTATGGCAGATTCTGACTGTCTTTGTGTGCTCGTGGGACTGGAAATCAGGTGATTCCAATTGTGGTTCTGATTCTCCAAGAACCCTGTGACTTTGGAAAAGTCACTTAGCCCCTTAGAGATAAAACTAAGTCTGAGCCCTTAGGTTTCCCAAGACTTTTTCAGAAACTCTAGAAGTCATTATTCAGTTATGCCAAAGAAGTATATTTTCCACTGATTCTTTTCTGGGGCACATGTCTTTTTATCTTGGGAAAGAATGGAGAGATCTTGGATTTTAAGAAACTCTAGAAAATTTTTTCTTTATCTTTACTTGTTCTGATGAATATTTCTTCTCTGTGAAAGGGATTTTATCATTACAAGACTACATTCTGAAAGGAAGCTTGTCAGTGATTAGGTATTTGAATAAAGTGGGCTTTAATTTCCTTTCATGATTGTTAAGTGATTTAATGGGATAAATTAGCACAGGAATATAGTTGAAGGGTATAAAGTGTTGCCCACTCATAAGGTATTGTTTTAAAAAGTTTTTTTCTATATTGCAAAAATATAGATATGCTAAAATAAAAATAAAAGTTTATTTATTTTTAAAAATATCCACTCTAAGCTGCAATATATGCTATTTATAATATCTGCCTACAAAATAAATGATGATTTCATACAAAATGATGCTATAGTTTAAATTCTTAATGATCTGTACTTTACTATTGGAATATACAAATGTGGTGCTCTGTAAGAAATATTCATAAACATGTGGAACTAAAACAATATGAGTCAATTTTATTTTGCTTTCTATAAGAATAATGTCATCAGACATTTCAGGATTCTTGGCGCTAAAGTGTTTAGAATATAGTGAAACAGTAATGAAAACATACAAAAAATTCTTTTTGATTAAAGAGTGAAAAGTGTCTAGATGAAAAATTTAAAAGGATGTAAAAATTATCAATAAGTAATTTATCTGACTTAGAGATTTATACCAAGGATCCACCAATTATTTTCATTTCCTTTTCGCATCAGTTCAGTTCAGTTCAGTCACTCAGTCATGTCTGACTCTTTGTTACCCCACGAGCTAGCATGCCAGGCTTCCCTGTACATCACCAACTCCTGGAGCTTACTCAAACTCATGTCCATCAAGTTGGTGATGCCATCCAACCATCTCATCCTCTGTCGTCCGCTTCTCCTCCCGCCTTCAATCTTTCCCATTTTCAGGGTCTTTACCAATGAGTCAGTTCTTTGCATCAGGTGACTAAAGTATTGGAGTTTCAGCTTCAGCATCAGTCCTTCCAATGAATATTCAGGACTGATTTCCATTAGGATTGACTGATTGGATCTCCTTGTAGTCCAAGGGACTCTCAAAAGTCTTCTCCAACACCACAGTTCAAAAGCATCAATTCTTCAGGGCTGCATCAGGGATGCTTAAAAGCTTTATCTTGGCAACACTAAATCAATCCACTGATTGTGTTATTTCAGACTAACAGTTTGTTCATTCAATGAACAATTTGTCAATGGTTAGGATTGAACTAACAGGTTACTTTACTGATTATTCATCCACACCATAAGTATTTGTTGCACTCTTATTATATAAGACACTGTTAGATACAGTTTAGATATAGAGATGGGATCAGATTTGAGAATTCTATAGTAGTTTGAATAGTGTACTTTTGGGGGGGTCATCACCCCTCCAAAAGAAATGTCCATATCCTAACTCCCCAAATCTATGACATTATTTTTGCAGATACAGTTAAGAATTCTGTAAAGAGGAGAGAGTCCTGGGTTATTCATGTGGGCCCTAAGTGTCTTTATGAGAGAAAGTCAGAGGGAGATTTGACAGACAGAGGGAGACAGCAGAGGAGGCTGGGATTGGAATGATGTGGACACAGGTCGGGGCATGCTAACAGCCGCAGATGTTGGAAAAGGAAGGAAACTCATTCTACCTAGTTTCTCAGGAGAGAGCACTGCCCTGCCATTACCTTTGTTTCAAAAGTCTTGCCTCCAGGACAACATAAATTTATGTTGTTTACACTATTAAGTTTGTAGTAATTTGTTATAGAAGCCTCAGGAAATTAACACAGATCCTGTCTTCAAGGAAGAGAACATATGTTTTTTTCCTATATTCTATTGTTGCCTTAATTTGATTAGAATAGGAGTTTGGAAGGAGACACTGCTTTCTATTGGAGATATCAAGATACACAATATTTACCTGGAAGAAGGTATTTGAGAATGACTTCAGAAAGAAGAATTTGAGAATTCTTCTAAAAATGAATTGAACTTGGACTTAGAAAGATGGCATGGATGATAGTGATGCTGGAGGGTGGTGGTGGTGAAGGATGTTTGGGGTAGATGTGTTTGGGATGGAGGTGAAGGAGGGCAGGTTATTACAGGTAGAAAGAAGTGTGGATTAAAGGAGCTGCCCACAAGCTGTAAAGTGAGAGACCTGTACAGAGAAGGAAGGGTTTTCGACGAGTTTGGGAATGGAAGAGACACACAGGAGGCTGGAACCTGAAACAACACTGTGTAGTTAGCTAGAGGGTGGATGTCATTCCATTGTCTTCAGGCAATTTGTTTTTAATTTCTCTTTAAGCAGGGGCATGCAGAGATCAGAACTGTGTTTAAGAAGGATTTCTGACCACAGTATGATTTTGATGGGGAAGGTATTGAAGGTGTGGAGAGACTGATTAGGAGAAGATAATGTTAGTCCAAGTAAGAAGCGTGTTATGGGCTGAACTGTGTCTCTCCCAAATTCATGTGTTGAATTTCTAGCTTCAATGCCTCAGAGTGTGAGCATTTCAAGGCAGGGCTTTTAAAGATGTAATTAAGGTAAAATGAGGTCATATGGGTGGGGCCTAATCCAACATGACTGATGTCCTTATAAGAAGAAGAGATGAGGACACAGACAACACATGGACCAAGGGGAGACCATGTGAGAACACAGTGAGATGGTGGCCATCTGCAACCCAAGGAGAGGGGCCTCAGAAGCCGAAATTGTTGGCACCTTGATCTTGAACTCATAGTCCAAGTCATAGTTTCTCTAGACTTGTGAGAAAATAAATTTCTGTTGCTCAAGTCTTCTTATCTGTGGCATCTTGTTCTGGCAGCACAAGCAAATTAATACATGGGGTTTATACTAAGGCAATTTTGTGACAAAACATAGTACGCTACCTGCAGAATTTTTATGTTTGATGTTCTACCTGGAAATCGGTGCTGTTATTTGCTCTCCTAGATAGAAATGTGGCCAACCTTAATAAAAAGACACACAGTTTAATATCGTGACCTCCCAAAGGAGGTGTCCCATTGCCTGTTCTAGTTCTGAGTGCATGGTACATCCCAAGGCACAAGAACAATACTGACTTTGTAGTTGCTATACTATCTTAATATCTTTTCAGGGTGTTAAACAGGATCTCTTCTGGTTCACAAACTCTGTGCATTTTGCTCCTGCTTTCCTGATCATAAATAATGATACAGGACAAATGCTGCCTTCAGGTCTTTGTTGATTGAGTTATGAAATATGCCCATTGCCTGAGTTTCTGTTTCTTCCTAACCTGTCCAGAATTTACCCATCAGTCAGTCTACTGCCAGATTAAGTATATAGGTTTGTCCTGAACATGAACAGAAGCTGGGGAGTAAACGAGAAAGATATGGACTATTCCTGTAGTTCAGATTGCAGGCTTCTAACTGAGAAGAACACGTTGTTGGGGCACAAGGACTGAGTGATACAAATTAACTGAGTCAAATATAGCTGTAAGATGTGGGGCCAGCAGCCCCAAAGGACGCCCAGTTAGGTGGCCCCGTGGGGGCTATGGTGATGTTCTCCAGTCTTCTGAGTGGGAAAGTTTGTTGTTCAGCCGCTAAGTCACGCCCAACTCTTTTGCAACCCCGTGGACTGTAGCCCGCCAGGCTCCTCTCCCCATGGGATTCTCCAGCTAAGAGAACTGGAGTGCCATTTCCTTCTCCAGGAGATCTTCCTGACCCAGGGATCAAACCCGGGTTTCCTGCACTGCAGGCAGATTCTTTACCACTGAGCCACCAGGGACGTCAAGTGGTGAAGTTGCAACTCAAGAAAAGCAAAGGAGGTAAGAAAACAGACTGGTCTTAATATTTTTCCTATTTAAACTTTTTTTAAGGTCTCTGGAAAATAGGTCTACTGACTGCTTCATCCTGTGCTGCACGTTATGATCTCTGTAGAGCGGGCTGAATGTACTGAGGATCCTGTAGCACCCTAAATGTTCTAGGGGAGAAGGAAAAGCCAGGCTCTCAGGAAGCTGATGATCATCGAGGAGGCAAGTCTCGTGTTTTCTTTATCATTACTGTAAATTAGTGGGGAACAGACTGAGCTACAGTTGGCTGACTTACTTTGGGGTATCAGACAGCATCTGATTATTTGCTAGTATGTTCGCAACAATGAGCCAGGTGAGATGGGAGCCATGAAAGGAGAGTAAGGCCCATCTCCATCCCCAAGAGCTCTTAGGTCAGCTGAGTACACTTAGATCAAATAGCAGGCAATAAGAAACAGTGTTCAAATAAATAGTGTCACTCTCTATGTGCTTGAGAACTTAGAATTTCATAAAGTTAAGAGGATTGCATAAGCCAGTTTAGATGTAGGAGGCTTTGTGAAGAGTAGGGCTTGGGATACTCATTAATTTATTTATTATTCATGCTTTTCCATCCACACAGAAAATATTATGAGTTGTATACAATGTTCCAAGTTCTGATAAAATGTTGAAGGATTGAAGGAGACAGGCATGATTCCCATCCTTACGGAGCTTTCAGTCTAATGTGAGACAAAATGGTAGTCATATAACTACACAGATATTAAGTTATAGACTGTGATAAGTGTCTTGAAAGAAAAGAGGGGAAGTAATGTGGAGGAGGAGGATGTGGACTGATAGTTACACAAACATCCAAAGGATGAGTAAGAGAATTAGACAGTGGATGTGGAGAATATTCTAGGTGTAGAACACACATGCACAGAGACTTGATGGGGAGAAGGCACTGCCTTGTCCATGAAAGGCAATAAGGCAGTTTAACTGGAGCATAGTAAGGGAGAAAAGAGCATCCTGTGGGGTGAAGAGATTCTTCTTATTTCTGATGTTTCTAAGGTCACAGATATCTTTAAAGGTCTGTTGAGAGCTGTGCATCCTCTTTCCAGAAATAGGTTCATACATTCCCAGTTCTGGAAGTTCACAGATTTGCACAAGCCTGCTCATGAACTTCAGAGTAAGAACTTCTGTCTTAGGGACAGATGAATTGGGACTGCCTCTCTGGAGGGAAAAAGGTTTTGGCACAGAGAGAGGTCAGGGAGGATGAGTGTTTGTAGGATGGGGGAGGCAGGAGGCTCCTACTAGGAAGGGTTTTTATCAGTCTTGCTCCAGTTCCATTGAAAGCTCTCAATTTCTGGAAGTCAAGGTGAATACTAGGGGAAGGAATATTTGTATGCTTGTATGCATCTTGAATTTGCTTGTAATGCTTACAGTAGCATTTGGCCTTTAGATAATGACTTCTCCCCTCCTCCTGGCTCGGCTCTCATCTCCCAGTGCAGTGCCCATCAGCACCATTGAGTTTGTACAGTGTGTGAGGGAGGCTGCAGCTGAAAAATAGACTCCATGGTGTTGATTTTCTGACTCAATGGGCTTTGAAAACATTAACAAGAATATTAGCAAAGTTGTTGAATACAAACCGTTTCCTAATGCATTTTTAATTAGTATTTGGCCAGTTAAATTAATCAATTTGTAAAGTACGTGGAAAGAAAGGTCTATTAAAATAGAATTCATGTGGGTGAGACAAACCTTTCTGTAAACTTAAAACTACAACTGGATACTTCAAATGCAAAGTGTGGGCGGGTAGGTATGCAGATCCCCTGTGGAGACTATTTTCAATATTAATTACCTTGCTGTGCCTTAAATGGTTTTTGTTTGAGTGTGAAAAAGTTTGTGAAGATTAGATTATTTAAATGGCAAAAATCAATTTTCCTGAACTTGGACAGTCTTTTGTAGTCAACTGTAAAAAGCCAAAAGGGGTGAAGAGAGAGAGGGTTTTTGTACACCTTGTTTCTTCCTTTTCAAATGAGAAAACAAACAGAATTAGTACAAAGGAAAGCAAGGTGTGCGTGAGAGGAAAAGTAGTGGACATAAAACACTGCTGACTTTCTGAGGCTGACGGGAACTGGGTGGCAGGCAAAGCTGGTGACTGGTTATGGCCAGAAACCTCAGCATGAACTGTACCCCCTGAGCTCAGACACTTCTTAGTTCGAGTGTCAGGAGGGCTCAGGCAGAAAATGTCAGATAGAAGTGTGTGGTGTAACTGCTCAGAGAAGGGGCTGAGACACGCCCCAAGGAAAGACAATGTCATCTGTCAAACTGAACGCCTGGCTCTTCCCCAGAGCCGATGTGTATCTTGAGCCAGGTTTTATCTGAATTCAGCAGATGAGTAAGGCTCTAGTCTACCACAGGACTGTGCTCAGCTCTGAGTCAGACCTGTCCACAAAGAGCTTCCTTTTGGGCAGGGGTGAGAAGTCTCATGCATCAGTATAACTCCTGCAGAGCTGGCTGTGTCCTCTAGGGGCCGTGATGAAGAAGCCTCATGTACAGTTAGGTCACAGTGAATGTTGGATAATCCTATTAGTTTCCTAGGTCTGCCATAACAAAACACCACATCCTAGGTGGCTAAAACAACAGAAATTTATTTTCTCACAGTCTGGAGGCTGGAAGTTCAAGATCAGGGTGTTGGTAGATTTGGTTTCTCCTGAGGCTTCTCTCCTAGGCTAGTGGATGACCTCATTCTCTATGTGCATGCCCTGCCCACCCCATTTTTCTTCCTCTTCTTATGAGGACACCAGTCCTATAGAATTAGAGCCCTGCCCTTATGACCTTATTTCACCTTCATTACCTCCTTTAAAGGTTCCGTCTTCAAATGTAGTCACAATGGGCGCTTCAGTGTATGAATTTGAAGGAGACACGATTCATTTCATAACAGTGAGTGAATGCATGACTGATTGGATGAAAGGGGGAGTAAAAAATATAAGTCCATAGTGCTATAAAAATAAATGGGAAGAAAAGATTAATTTTGACTCGAAGATTTAGGGACATTTCTTAGAGAATGTGTGATTTGAGCTAGGTCTTGAATAATGGCAAGGACGTTGACAGGACAGAATGAGGGAGGGAAGGGAAGTTATATCTTGCAGAGGACAGAGAAGACTTTTATAAGAGTCTAAACTTGTAAAAAATTATGCCCTGTAACTCAGTATGATGATCTCCACAGAGGAGAAAGGTGGTGAATTGAACAGTAAAACGTTATCATATATCAAAATTGCTGAAATACATATGATGGTAAATTGAAAGGGGAATGGGAAATAAGAATTTTTTAAATACGGTGAAATAGACACAGAGGCACACTCAGAAGAGAGAAGAACATATATTTAGGAAGTAAAAAGAGAATGGATCCTTCCATCTCCTGGATTCTGCCATTTGTGGAATCATACTGGGAATGGGCAGTATATTCATTTCTTACTCAGTCATCTGTTCTTTGTGATGTGAAAATAAAATACAAATGAAGTTGGTATTGCTAAGGGAGCTCTCTAAAATGGAGCCAGGAGGCCCTTGAGAAAGTGTGATTTCTGCCATCTCAGCCTGGATGGAATCTGTCCTTTTGACCTCATATTTTCCTAAGAAAAGCATCCAGGATATCTGCCAGGAACTCAAGATACCTATCAGAACTTACCCTAAAAAAACAACTCTTGACAGCCATCCCTTAAGGACAAATATTTTCTTTCCTGTGTCAGAGCACAACTTCCTGGCTTTTGCCTTTATAAACCCCTCACCCTGTCTCTTCCCTGGGACACTCTTTTCGGTTTTACCCAAATCTGTGTATCCTGGGTTGAAATTCTTTTTTGTCTAAGTCTTTATTGAATTTGTTGCAATATTGCTTCTGTGGTTTTTTGGCCAAGAGCCTATGGGATCTTTGCTCCCCAACCAGGGATCAAACCTGCATCCTCTGTTTTGGAAGGCGAAGTCTTAACCACTGGACCACCAGGGGAATCCCTGAATTGCAGTTCTTAGGATCCCAGACAAAGTCTTCTCTTTCTTTCTTATTTTCTTTTGGTTGACAGTGAGAATTTGTACACATATGCAGTTCATCTCCATATCAGCAGACAGAATGTTCTGGAGTCTAAATTTGAATGATATTTTCACCTGATAATTTCACATAAAGAGAAATTTTAGTTATTGTTTTACTATTCAAATGGTTATTAGCTGGATGAAGAGGCAAGTCATTGTGAAGAATAGGTGACTATTCAAATAGTCAGTTTGGATAGGTAGAGAAAGATGAGATTAAGAGATGGAAGGAATACCTGAAAGGAAGAAATAGGGGATGAGGGAGAAGATGCAGAAATAGGAGTCAGATGGGTTTACAGACAGAGTGTTAGTCAAAGCAGGCAAATTAGTTTTGTGAATTACTTTCATAGCTCCCCTGTTGTTTTCACAAGCTATTGAAAGGCAACACAATCAGGATTAAATACCTTTCTGAATAGAATTCACTGGTTAACCAGTGATAACCATCCTTTAACTCCTCTTCCTCAAATCCTAAAATGCTCTGTTTAGAATGGGGGGAAAGACAATAGCCAACATGGAATAAGTTGTTTTCTGGGCTTCAAAACAGGGAGCAGAGCAACACCACCCCACATTCAGCTGACTGATTTTCAGTCTTCTCCTGCCTCCAGTCACACCTGAGCAAATGACACTCCCATCATCCTCACAGTTGGCTGTGGCCTGCATCCTCCTTGTGAGGGTGGCGAAGGAGATACAGGCTTCACCAAGAGGAGGTTTCAGAATTCCAGGTGTGTGTAGGGGATGTGCAGAGGAGGTGGGGGGCCCAGTCAGTTGCTGATGTAATTTGAAATCTCCTTGCTAAGAAATTCCTGTGCTCCCTTGCAAACATAACCCCTATGCCTGATCACACTTGGTTTCAAATCACTGTTGTAGAATTCTAATTTATGATCCCCAGTTTTGAACCAAAGCCCAATGAGGCAGAGGACCAGAGAACCAAAGCTTGATGAGGCAAAGTCTGGAGGAGGCAGAGGACCACGGAACTGGGTCTGAGTAGCCAGAGGGGAACAGGAGGGTTTTGTTTTCTGGTGTTACGTAGAAAGGGAGCAGGGACACATGCACTAATTACCTGAACTCTCTGTCTTTTCTTTTCCTATTGCAAGCCATCCAACCCACCTGAGTGATCTTCCCAAGTCTCCATGGAGTCATGGCATCTCCTACTTAAACCCAGTTCCCCCCAGGGTCCTCAGAATAGCAAGTTGTCTTCATGAAAAGTCCCTCTAATCTTTTTTAGCCTTACCCTGAGTATATGCAAGCTTTGTGGGGAGGACCAGGGGTCCTTATGTAATAGTGAATATTTTTAAAGCCTTAGGTAATGGTTGGCCCTAATTTGAGCCATCTTTTCTTCCTCAGCAGGCTTCCTGCACACTACTTAACCACAGCCTCTCATCTCGTGGCCATGTTGATCACATTTGCCATACCCAAAAATGTTTCCAAGAGTGGCACAGACATAGGTGTCTGATTCACTCAACGGAAAGTCAGAAGATTAGAGTCTATGTAGGAGATTTAGACACAAGTTCTTGTAGCAGAAATTTCCCTACTGATTTTAAAGGGCATTCTTTGTTGAAACAATAGATTTCTGAGAAGATTTCTCTATTTCTCTCCATTTTCCTATAATACAGATGCCAGCCTTTTCCAGATGGGACTGTTTCCACTGGTGCTGCATTTTACTGAGATCACTGCTTCCTACCAGTGCATTCGAGCCATTAGTGGTCTGATTTTTAGCTGTCATGACCTCTCATTACCCAGACTGTTTTGCCTCATGATCGCATAAAGCATACAATAATAGAACCACTGGCATTTTAGATTCTATTGCAATTCATATTGTGTTTAGCACTTTCCTCCCCTGTATAGCTTAATCTTTATGCATGGCTGAACCACCTCATTTCCACGGAAATGATGTTAGACTCAGTGGCTGCAGGTGCTTCGGTTCTACAGGTGGTGATTCATTTCTGAGCTCTGGTGTCCTTTCACCCCTAGTGGGACAAGTGTACACACACGTATGCACACATAGAGCTTCATCTTTTCCAGACTGTGTTATTTTCATTATTTTTCCTAAGAGTGGATTTAGAAACAAATCTTTGCTCTGCTCCACTGTTTTTAAGACCAAAGGCCCTTAGAAGTCATAGATCAAGAGCATCTAAGTGCATTCTGGCTGGCCATGATAGCCAAAGGCTTATTATTTTATTGACATTTCCTAGTTTTGGTTGAATACATACACAAACATACAGTGAGACAGACACAATGTCAACCATTTTTTTATGGAACTGTTTCTTAATGCATCACTTAATTGATCAGTGCATGCTTGTTGAATTAAGTGACCATTTTTCCTCCCTAGACTTCAACTGATTATCAATAAAAGTCATCACATTGGTTTGGGTATACAGACAAGGCTTTAGCAGCATGTTGAAAATATCTTTGCCTTTCTCATTATTTTTGTGGTTGTATAAAGAGTCTGATAACATCTGAACACAATCTTTCTGAATGAAGTAAGTTAATGACATCATATGCTGCCTCTATGGGAAATATTTTTTTTTTTTCACTTAAGTAGTGTAGGAATTATAGAACTTCCTGCTGCTACCACACTTGGTGCTACACCAGGTTAAGTCCTTGCCATTCCTTTTAACATCTGTTGGTAAGAACTGCTCACTCCCAGAAGAACCATGAAAAAGACTGAGACTGGGCTGCCTCCATTTTAGCATCAGGCTCAGATATTTGTCTTTCCTGTCTTATGCTACTGTCTCGGCTTCCAGAATACCTAGGATTTTTGCTTGCTTTGTCTTCAATTTTGCCCAACACAGGTTTGATTCATTTCCTTTTAGCTCTTCATTTAGTTTCCTACTCAGTCCTTTTCATCTGTTCAATTTCCTTAACTCTTGACCAGTTTGGACCTCAGATATTTTCCCTAATTCAACTTGATACTTGAGTCTTTGAAATTATTCCATCAAAAACATGAATTCAATCAAATGTGAAGATTTCTAGTTCAAAACACTGAGATGGAGGGTTCTGGGTGAATTTATGGAAGATAGGTGGGAAAGATGGCTGGATAAGTGGATGGGGGTGAGCCATAGCCAAGAGCACATACAGGGAGGGAAAGTTTATAATAAGGGTAAGAATCTCTTTTCAAGGGATGCTCCCCAAAAAGAGTGATGGGTATGAGGAGTTAAAGTAGAGTGATGGATAGAAATTAAGGTGATTGGCTGGAAATGTGTCTCCTAAATGGCCACATGAGTGGCCACAGAGTTTGCCTCTCTGTTGATAACATAAGAATTTCATTTGAAAGAAGTAGAGAGGCCTCAGTGGAGAGGCAGAGTGCTTCAAAGAGGCTTTCCCTTTTTTGTCGTTTTGGGGGGATTCTCCAGTCTGCCGGCCTGTGATCCCTGTGTGCACCACAATAGAAACCTGCCAACATACAGAGCTTTTCTGCAGCCTCTCCTTCAGGGCTCGAGAGTGGAAACCGAAAGGGGCTCTCTGTCATTAGTGATGGAAGACAGGCATCTAAGATGGGTTTAGAAGAGATGCTGATGTGGAGATATGGAACAGAGGGGAGAATGAAGGGCAGTTCAGGCGGTTCTGGAGAGCACAGTGGTGAAGGATGGTTACCTGGGGTCAGATGTTCAGTGCTCTCTCTGAAAAGTTTGTAGTTATAGGAGAGTGGTGGTTTACAACTCATTATTATTTTTTAAAACAGTGGGACTTTTGTATGTAAGAGTTAAGTATAATAGTTGTATGCATTAAGTATAATATAAAGAGAAATATCAATAACCTCAGATATGCAGATGACACCATCCTCATGGCAGAAAGTGAAGAAGAACTAAAGAGCCTCTTGATGAAAGTGAAAGAGGAGAGTGAAAAAGTTGGCTTAAAGCTCAACATTCAGAAAACTAAGGTCATGGCATCCGGTCCCATCACTTCATGGCAAATAGATGGGGAAACAGTGGAAACAGTGGCTGACTTTGTTTTTCTGGGCTCCAAAATCACTGCAGATGGTGACTGCAGCCGTGAAATTTAAAGAAGCTTACTCCTTGGAAGGAAAGTTATGACCAACCTAGATAGCATATTAAAAAGCAGAGACATTACTTTGCCAACAAAGGTCCATCTAGTCAAGGCTATGGTTTTTCCAGTGGTTATGTATGAATGTGAGAGTTGGACTATAAAGAAAGCTAAGCGCCGAAGAATTGATGCTTTTGAATTGTGGTATTGGAGAAGACTCTTGAGAGTTCCTTGAACTGCAAGGAGATCCAACCGGTCCATCCTAAAGGAGATCAGTCCTGGGTGTTCATTGGAAGGACTGATGCTGAAGCTGAAACTCCAATACTCTGGCCACCAGATGCGAAGAGCTGACTCATTTGAAAAGACCCTGATGCTGGGAAGGATTGAGGGCAGGAGGAGAAGGGACGATGGAGGATGAGATGGTTGGATGGCATCACTGACTCAATGGACATGGGTTTGGGTGGACTCCAGGAGTTGCTGATAGACAGGGAGGCCTGGTGTGCTGGGGTTCATGGGGTCGCAAGGAGTCAGACACAACTGAGTGACTGAACTGAACTGAAATATTAAATTTAATAAATATAATAAAATTAGAGACAAGTTCAGCTGTTCAGCATCTCCTTCCCCACTGTTAACTCCTGACATGGATTCTATAGCATTTCTGTACACACTAGGGTTCCAAAAATGTATATAATTTGGAGTCTATTGGACTAGACTCTAAAGTACCTATGAGGAGAAGTGGAAAATGTTGAAAGGGTGAGTTAGAGCATTTATTAAGAAGGCTTTGAAGGTAATGTAGCAGAGTTTGCAGTTTATTCTGGAAGCATTGCAGAACCGTTGACATTTATAAATATAAGAATTTGAAAATAAATTTTACATGCATATGGAAGGTTGAACTTTCAGTGAGACAATCAGAATGGTGACATTGGAAGTGAGCACTCCAGCCTGGGGACTAGCCAGGTTCCCAGGCAGGAGGACCTGAGCCAGGAGGGTAGAAGCAGGAAGGTAAGATGTGATGTGAGGAGTGGAAGTGATATGACTTGGATGGAGCATGTGGGCAGGGGTGGAGGTAGAAGCAGGAATTAAAGATGCCCCAAGGTTCTGAGTCGGTGACTGGTAGCAAAAATGATGCTATTAGTAGAGATAGGAAGTGGAATCCAGAAGGAAAAGCAGCAGATTTGAGAAAGGAGATGATTTGCTGAGAGACTATATGGTACAGACTTGAGAGTTCAAATTACTTAGGGACCACAAGGAAAGCTAAAAACACATTGATGGACTGAGAGATACATTTTGAAAGAAGTAACAAAAAAAAAAAAGGAAGAGAGAAGAAGCTTACTTTTACATGCATCAATCCCACTCCTGGGCATACACATCGAGGAAACTAGATCTGAAAGAGACATATGCACCCTAATATTCATCACAGCACTGTTTATAATAGCCAGAACATGGAAGCAACCTAGATGCCCATCAGCAGACGAATGGATAAGGAAGCTATGGTACATATACACAATGGAATATTACTCAGCCATTAAAAAGAATTCATTTCAATCAGTTCTAATGAGATGGATGAAACTGGAGCCCATTATACAGAGTGAAGTAAGCCACAAAGATAAACACCAATACAGTATACTAATGCATATATATGGAATTTTAAAAGATGGTAATGATAACCCTATATGCAAAACAGAAAAAGAGACACAGATGTACAGAACAGACTTTTGGACTCTGTGGGAGAAGGCGAGGGTGGGATTTTCTGAGAGAATAGCATTGAAACAAGTATACTATCAAGGGTGAAACAGATCACCAGCCCAGGTTGGATGCATGAGACAAGTGCTCAGGGCTGGTGCACTGGGAAGACCCACGGGGATGGGATGGGGAGGGAGGCGGGAGGGGGGATTGGGATGGGGAACACATGTAAATCCATGGCTGATTCATGTCAATGTATGGCAAAAACCACTACAATATTGTAAAGTAATTAGCCTCCAACTAATAAATATAAATGAAAAAAAAATTAAAAAAGAATACCCTTCAGTTCAGTAAGAAGGTCCAGTAGGAAAGATCTGTATGAACTTCCTTCACTATTTCAATTCCAAATGGGCCTGGCTTTGAGACCTTCCCAAGGAGACCCCCTGCAGGATGCCGAGTGTCAGGGATCAGCTCTGGAAATGCCCCTCTGTGTGGGTGGTAAAGAGATGTGCCGCAGCAGAACTGGTTCCTGAAGCTGATGGTGGGGAAATTACTGAACGGTGAACCGATGGGAAGGGCTGCTGCCTCGCTCTGGCCCAGGAGCCCAGGGTGCGGTCCAAGAGCAGACTGCCTCTCTGACACCTCTCAGACCCTGGCCTCTGAAGTGGTTTACTAAATTCCATGGCCTGCCAGCTTCCTGAAAACTGTCTTAAAGCACCGAGGACTGAAGGTTAAAATTCACAAACAAACCCTTTCTGTTGCCATAGTGAGTGATCATCACTAGTCAAGCTACTCAGAGGACAGTGACATCCCCTCTCTCAAGTCAGGTGCGTTGACTGAACTCACTTTGTCCTCACCCAGTTGCCCTGGTGAAGGGGCTTTGCTGGGTGCAGTTTCTCTCCTAGGTCTCCCCACAAGCTCCCTGCCACCCTCCTGATATCTGATGAAGGGCAGGCACGTGGGCACAAGCCTGCCTGGGGTGCGGGCAGGCAAAGGGAGGGTGCAGACAGGTGCTCCCCAACCTGGCAAGCCTTGCATCCTGACCCCTGACCAGGCTGGTGGGGAAAGCACACCTGGACTTTTTCTCTCTTCTGCAAACTGACATGGACTGGGCTGCATTTCTTTTGCTTCATTTGAAAGGGCTTTGGGATTAAGGATCTCATATAAATGGAAATTATCTTATTGAAGGTAGAAAGTGCATGTATGTATGAGATGGTGAGAAGCATTTCACACAGAATTGTGGAGTTACTGCACATACCCTTTCATCTGGGTGTGCATGACAGGGGACAACAGGGGATGCCACTCTCTTACTGGCGCTGTCCTGGATCCATGCTGGCAATACTTCGTTCCTGGTTTTCTCCCACAGTTCTCTCTCCACTACCACACTGTTCAAAACACACTGCAGGATACTACCATACACATGGATGAAAGCTGAAATGCAAAAAACAACACCAAGATTGGTGAGGTGATGGAGCAACTGGGCATTTACATAGACTGCTGGGGGGAGTGTGAATTGGAACAGGTCTTGGGCGAATGTTCAGCAGTATCTACTAGAGCTGATTAATGGCATACCGTTTGACCCAGTAAATGCACTCTTTCTGTACTCAACAGAAATGAATGAATATACCAAAAGACATGTGAGATGCTCATAACAGCGTTGTTAATAGTTTCAATTTGGAAATAGCCCAAGTGGTTCTCTCAATATTACAAGTGTTAATTTGTGGCATATTAGTACCATGGGATACAATACAACAACATAAATGAATGAACTGCAATTCTGCCACAACATGTATAAACCTCACAAATAGTAAGGAAAAGGAATCAAAAGCATGTACCATGGTGTTCCACTGATATGGAGTTAAAAAACCAACAGAATTAATCAATAGTATTAGAAGTTAGGAGAATGGTGGGGACCTTTGGAGGGGGAGGGGCTATCAACGATGGGAAGAGAATGTGGGGAGTCTTCTGTGGAGCTGACAGTATTCCGTGTCTTGACCAGATCACTGTTACTTGGTTACTGGTTAGTTAGTTACTGGTTACTGGTACTGTGTTGCATGGCTGCATTCACTTTGTGCAATTCTACAAGTGTACATTTATTCTATAATCTATAGTTTATCTATATTGTACTTCAACAAAATTTATAAAATAAACAAAACTCTATTTTGATCATGTCACCCTCATGTATAGAAACCTCCAATGGTTGCACACAGCTTTCAAGTTAAAGCTTAAATTCCTTAGCTTCCAATATGAAATTTTCTATCCCCATGCATTTCTCCAGCACCATCTTCTACCCTTCCCTGCTAAGTACCTTATACTCCAGCTACACTGGAGTTTTCTTACCCATTACTTTAGTCTTCTATGCACTTGCATATCTTTAAGACTTTACTCATATTGGGACTTTCCTGGTGGTCCAGTGGCTGAGACTTCGCATTCTCAATGCAGGGGGCCCCAGGTTCGATCCCTGGTCAGGGAACTAGATCCCACATGCCACAGCTAAAGCTCCTGCATGCTGGAACAAAGACCCAGCACAGCCAAATAAATAAACAAATAAATATTTTTGAAAAATACTTTACTCATGTTGCCCCCTCGCCTTGGAACATGTGCCCACATTTGTTTACTTGATCATCAGGCTCACATAAAACACCACTTCCTTTAAGAAACCCCTGACTTACCTGGATAGAAATACTTGCTTCCCCTGTGCTCATATTGCTATTAAAACCCACCTGCCTAGTTCAGGGTAAAACTCCATTTGTATTTGCTAAATTAATGATTTATTGGTGAGCAGAGCAACTAAAATAATGGGACTCATATTTCTAAGAACATTGTGTTGTGGATAGATGCATAGACCGTCACTAGAAATGATGGGCTTTCCTGTTTCTCATTCTGTTCACTTAATGCTGCTGCCCCACCTCTTGCAAAGGAAGAACATCTTTGTGGACTTCAAAGCTTTTTATGGGCTGCATTATTTACCACTGCTATCTTTTGATGGTTCTGGTAGCAGCTGCAGACTAAAGATAACTTTATTGTGCTCTTATCTTTTGGGGGGTAGGGAGAAATAAACAAGATACATGTATTTGTTTATTTCAAGTTAAAATACTATTTTAATCTACAGGGTATGAGCAAGAATAAAATAGGGTCACATTCTGCCATGTACTTAGGACTCTCTATGCTTCCTGGGCCGTGATTCATTCTTTAAGCTACATCTTGAAGGAAGTTTCTAGACATCAAGATTTCATTTCTGCAATCTAGGTCTCTGCATATTCATTTGATCACACTGTATGGCTCAAATAATCTTCCAATGTTCTAGCCAGTTATTGCATTAGGAATAAATACATATTAGGAGATTAATTTTGGTTTGTGAAATTTCATCCTTATGACAATTTCATCCTTATAACAATTTCATCCTTATGCACATGTGGAGAAAAAGAGAAAAAGTAGATTACATGAAAATTTGTTTATGAGCCTCCAAGGCTGTAATAGAGAATAAAAAACAAGTGAATAAAAACTCACACTAATTTAACTGGACAACTTTGGGTGTTTTTTTTTTATTTTATTTTATACGTACCAATTCAAAGCCTCACGCTTTCTCTAGCCTCTGTAATTATAGTTGCCCAAGTCTCTGTCTACCCTGGAGATATGAATGAACTAAAAAGAGACCTTCTAATCAATTCTTATAATTATGCGGTCAAATGGAAAATACTGATAACTAAGTCTTATTCTTAGTTATGAGCCATGCATATTTGGAGGTAGATGGGCTTCCCAGGTGGTGCTAGTGGTAAAGAAACTGCCTGCCAATACAGGAGACATGAGATGAGGGTTCGATCCCTAAGTCAGGAAGATCCCCTGGAGGAGGGCATGGCAACCCACTCCAGTATTCTTGCCTAGAGAATCCCATGGACAAATCCTCCCATGGCAGACTACAGGCCATGGGGTCGCAAAGAGTCAGACAGGACTGAAGCATCTTAGCATGCACGCACAGGTGGGCTGCAGTACAGACTACAGCACATGCTTGGATCTGGGTTGGATCATAGACCCTCCTGAGCTGCTATCTGACAAGCCTATCTGACAGACAATCTTAAAATATTCAAGGAAAAATAATGCTCCAGGGTTTGTGTAGTGCTTTTGCATTGTTAACATTTATTTCAAGGTGCCATCAGATCATTCCCATGCATTGAAGTCAATGTGTAACTTGAAGCATAATGCAGTCAAGTGGCTCCTCTGAGCAGCAGCACAGGGCTAGATAAGGAACCACCCTACAGCTGGCTGGCATCCCAGCAGAGTTTGACTTAAACCCAGGTCATCGACTCCTGGCTTAGTCTGCTCCCCTGGACCCACTCTCCAGAGGGTCCAGCTGTCTTACAAAACTCAAAGATATTAATTAGATCACATCCCCTTCAAACATGTCCCCTTTGAATGTAGATTACTGTAAAGGTGTTGGATGCCTCCGTCTCCTATGGACCAATACAAAGTGAACAACCTCCTAGTCTCCTTCTCCTCCAGCTGAAAGTAGAAGCTGGCCGCTGTGGGGACAGCACATAGATCCACTCCCCTAGAGTGGCCCCAAAGCTCTGAGCACACTCCCAGTGGGCCTCCAGAATTAACCACATTAACCACTACAATGAGACAGCATTAAACCCAAGTCCTTCAGGAGATGTCCTTTCCCCACTTCAGTTGTAGTTAACCTGTTATAAGGGGATTAGCTGGGAGAAGTGAAGAAACCATGGATGCTGAAACCCAAGAGCTCTGGGTTCCATCCTACCTCTGTCTGTTTGTTCTTGCCTGTTGGAGTCTGAGAGATTCTTGACTGTACGTACATTCCTTGTGGGTTATTTGGGGATATAGTGGCACTCATGCAAGTTTTCCTGTCTTATGATAAAAACTCAAAAGTGGTTTGAACTGAAAAGTTGTGCCATGGGGCTTCTCTGGTGGCTCAGAGGTGAAGAATCCACCTGCTAATGCAGGGTATGTGAGTTCGGTCCCTGGTCCAGGACCTGGTCCCACATGCCAAGGAGCAACTAAGCCCACGCTCCACAACTACTGAGTCTGTGCTCTAGAGCCTGGGAGCTGTGACTACTAGCCTATGTGACACAACTATTGAAGCCCAAGAGCCCAGAGCCCATGCTCCACAGCAACGGAAGCCAGCACAATGAGAAGGCCGCACACCGCAGCAAAGAGTGGAGAAGTACTTGCTACCTCTTGCCACAAGTAGAGAAAAAGCCAGCATAGCAATGAAGACCCAGCACAGCCAAAAATAAATAAATAATTAATTAAAAAAAAAAAAGTTGTGTCATGAAAGCTTAAGAATTTGAGCTCCCATGCCATTTTAAGACCTTTACATTTTTAGTGATTCAGAATGTGCTGGGGCAATTAAACCACTCTTCAACCTGAGCTCCATTTAGCATCATCACAATGCCTTGGCTGAGTGCTAAAGAACTGATGCTTTCGAACTATGGTTCTAGAGAAGACTCTTGAGAGTCCTTTGCACAGCAAGAAGATCAAACCAGCCAGTCCTAAAGGAAATCAACCATGAATACTCATTGGAAGGACTGATGTCAAAGCTGAAGCTCCAGTAGTTTGCCCACCTGTTTTGAAGAACCAACTCATTGGTAAAGATTCTGATGCTGGGAAAGATTGAGGACAGAAGGAGAGGGGGGCGACAGAAGATGAAATGGTTGGATGACATCACCGACTCAGTGGACATGAGTTTAAACAAACTCTGGGAAGTGTTGAACGACAGGTAAGCCTAGCGAGCTGCAGTCCATGGGGTCACAAAGAGTTGTGCCTTATTATAAGGGACTGAGGAATAACACAAATGCCTTGCCACAAAAGCTAGACATTTTGTCAAATGTGTCTAGTTATGTGCTAAATCTTCCCCCACCTAGAAAAGTCTTTTTACTCATGTTTCAACTTATGATCTTGGACATCTTTTCTAAGTATTGGGAAATGTTTTGGGGCTCAGGGAAAGTAGGGCCTAAGACTGTCTGAGGAGGCCTTACAAATAGCTGTGAAAAAAAGAGAAGGAAAAAGCAAAGGAGAAAAGGAAAGATATTCCCATTTGAATGCAGAGTTCCAAAGAACAGAAAGGAGAGACAAGAAAGCCTTCCCCAGTGATTAGTGCAAAGAGGAAAACAATACAATGGGAAAGACTAGAGATCTCTTCAAGAAAATTAGAGATAAGAGATATCAAGGGAACATTTCATGCAAAGATGGGCTCAATAAAGGACAGAAATGGTATGGACCTAACAGAAGCAGAAGATATTAAGAAGAGGTAGCAAGAATACACAGACTGTACAAAATAGATCTTCACAACCCAGATAATCACAATGGTGTGACTACGCACCTAGAGCCAGACATCCTGGAATGTGAAGTCAAGTGGGCCTTAGAAAGCATCACTACAAACAAAGCTAGTGCAGGTGATGGAATTCCAGTTGAGCTATTTCAAATCCTAAAAGATGATGTTATGAAAGTGCTGCACTCAATATGCCAGCAAATTTGGAAAATGCAGCAGTGGCCACAGGACTGGAAAAGGTCTGTTTTCATTCCAATCCCAAAGAAAGGCAATGCCAAAGAATGTTCAAACTACTGCACAATTGTACTCATCTCACACGCTAGTAAACTAATGTTCAAAATTCTCCAAGCCAAGCTTCAGCAATACGTGAACCGTGAACTTCCAGATGTTCAAGCTGGATTTAGAAAAGGCAGAGGAACCAGAGATCAAATTGCCAACATCCACTGGATCATAAAAAAGCAAGAGAGTTCCAGAAAAACATCTGCTTCTTCTTTATTGACTATGCCAAAGCCTTTGACTGTGTGGATCACAATAAACTGTGGAAAAATCTTAAAGAGACGGGAATACCAGACCACCTGATTTGCCTCTTGAGAAACCTGTATGCAGGTCAGGAAGCAACAGTTAGAACTGGACATGGAACAACAGACTGGTTCCAAATAGGAAAAGGAGTACGTCAAGGCTGTATATTGTCACCCTGCTTATTTAACTTAAATGCAGAGTACATCATGAAAACCACTGGGCTGGATGAAGCACAACTGGAATCAAGATTGGTGGGAGAAATATCAATAACCTCAGATATGCAGATGACACCACCCTTATGGCAGAAAGTGAAGAAGAACTAAAGAGCCTCTTGATGAAAGTGAAAGAGGAGAGTGAAAAAGTTGGCTTAAATCTCAACATTTAGAAAACTAAGATCATGGCATCCGGTCCCATCAATTCATGGCAAATAGATGGGGAAACAGTGGCTGACTTTATTTTTTTCGGCTCCAAAATCACTGCAGATGGTGATTGCAGCCATGAAAGTAAAAGATGCTTACTCCTTGGAAGGAAGGTTATGACCAACCTAGATAGCATATTAAAAAGCAAAGACATTACTTTACCAAGAAAGGTCTGTTTTGTCAAGGCAATGGTTTTTCCAGTAGTCATGTATGGATGTGAGTGTTAGACTATAAAGAAAGCTGAGTGCTGAAGAATTGATGCTTTTGAACTGTGGTGTTAGAGAAGACTCTTGAGAGTCACTTGGACTACAAGGAGATCCATCCAGTCCATCCTAAAGGAAATCAGTCCTGAATATTCATTGGAGGGACTGATGTTGAAGCTGAAACTCCAATACTTTGACCACCTATGTGAAGAGCTGACTCATTTGAAAAGACCCTGATGCTGGGAAAGATTGAAGGCAGGAGAAAAAGGGGACATCAGAGGATAAGATAGTTGGATGGCATCACCGACTCAATGGACATGAGTTTGAGTAAACTCTGGGAGTTGGTGTTGGACAGCGAGGCCTGGCGTTCTGTGGTCCATGGGTTTGTGAAGAGTCAGACACGACTGAGCGACTGAACTGAACTGAATACTGTTTTCCTCTTGTACTTGCTGAGCATAGTGGATAAATGAATGAATGAGTGGGTCATAGAGTGCTGCTGATTATATGCAGCTTCATCATCTAAAGAAAACAAAAGTCACTAAGTCACATCCTGCTGTCAGCAGGCCCTGGCATCATCCTTACACTTAAAGGGCAGGGCACCCATTTTGGATGCCAGAGTTCCAAGTTCATGTACTGGGTCTGCTGCTGATTCAGTGTGACTCTGGACAATTAAAATTAGCTTTGAAATGACATACTATTTCATAGATATAAGGGGGTAATGAGTAGGATCATTAAAGCAAATTAGTTAGTATTTCAAAAGTGAAAGTATGACTACTACATGGATGGATGAAATTTGAGATTCAGAATTTTTTAGAGTTAAACAGCAGCATAAGGGACATGTAACATCAACTTGTTACTTCAGTGAAGTAGCACAAAGCTCTGGAAAGCTTACATTGTTTAGAATAGAGTCTTATTAATATTCATTGTATCCAGATTAAAAACTGCAGAAAGACACACCAGCTCTGGATGACACATACTGCTCTCTTTTTTTCTTGTCTCTTTCTGCCTCCCACTCTCCCTCTCTCGCTTTCCAGTTGTGCCAAAACATGATTTTTGTCTTTTTGAGATTTTGATGAGCTTCCCCAAAACATGATAAATCAGAGGTACAGAACCCTGGATAAGAAAAGACCTCAGAGGTCATGTGGTTCCACATGTCAATGTCACCAATTCTTGTCCATTTAGGAATGACACCTGTAATTTCCCTGCTATGGGCTTATGCATGCTAATAGCAAGTGAAGTCAATCTGTCTGTTCTCCACTTACTGGTGTCAGGTATGCCCTAGAATATCAGACAGAAAAAAAAATCTTCTTGAAGTGAGCTATACTATCTCCACAAATTATTCTATCTTCTAGAGATATGGCCCTAGCTTTTTCATCATCCTACTCCCAGTATGGTTTCCTGTGCCCTCACCACTGTGTCCTCACTTCTCTGAACTTGCTCCAGTTTATTTTGTTAATCTACAGTTAACAGCAATGACTTTAACTGGCAAAATTCCACATGTTGATTCCCCACCTCCAGGGCCCTCCTATCCTACTACTGCGGCACAGTAGCTCCACTTGCCCCACTTGAGGACCCAGCCCTGCAAGGCCATTGCAACAGCTCTGATCCCAGTCAACAGACCCTTAGGAGGTCTGGTTTGGTAGCTCTTATGATTCAGCAACCAGCCAGTCTGACTGCTAAGACTATTCTGGATTCTGTGACTCAAGCATAGTAAATGGTTTTCCATCAAATTCATGTAATTAATTCTTTTCATTCATCTCATTCTCCATAAAATATTTATATTAAATCTACAGTGTCAGGGTTTGGGTACTGAAAGATGGATAAATCATAGCATCTTCTTTCTGAGAGTTCCTAGTCTAGTGGGAGAGATGTGTCCAGACATATCATTGTATATGGACAGAGCTTATTAAAGTGTCTTAAAAGAGCTGTAGCAATCAACCTGCAATTTCATTTACCTCTTATTGTTGTTCAATCACTAAGCTGTGTCTGACTCTTTGAGACCCCATGGACTACAGCACACCAGGCTTCCCGGTCTTTCACCATCTCCTGGAGCTTGCTCAAACTCATATCCATTGAGTCAGTGATGCCATCCAACCATCTCATCCTCTGTCGCCCCCTTCTCCTTCAGCCTTCAATCTTTCCCAGCATCAAGGTCTTTTTCAATGAGTTGGCTCTTCTTGTTCTGTTATCTGGACCCAAATTCTTGCCATTATGGGATCCTGGCCACTCATGGCAGGTTCTCTGGCACTGGTTGCTGGTCGGGCCTACCTCCCAGTTGTGCTGACTAGGCAGGTTTCCCACCATTAGCCTGACTTACTAATGCGCCATCTCTGACCACATGCTGGGGTCTTGCCCCTTCTTGAAAATCTACATCCTGCTCCTATTTGTGGCTCTGTCTAGTGGCTGGGTGTTTATTTCCATTCTCTCTTATAGGTGTTTTTAATGTATATTTTCATCAGGTTTTAGCTATAGAGTGGTTCAAATGACAGGAATCACTCTATGCTGCTTCCCCAACATATTAATGACAAATTTTAGGAATGTATCTTGTCTTCAACCTTTTGATCTTCTCTGTTCACATGTCATGCTAAAGGAACATGTGAAGCCAACTGTGAGCTCTATTTCCTGACCCCAGGGTTTATCCAGGCTCTCTTCTCCCTTTTCTGTTCCAATGCTCTTTCCAGCTCTTGCGTTCGTCCCTCCTTTCACACTCGCCTGGTTTTATACCCCAGCTCCCAACAACACATATCAGAATTCCACTTCCTCATGGTATAGAGATTAAACTGAGATCATAATCCTTAGAGAGGAGGCAATGCTGTGTTCAGAAAGAACAGAGATCTTGGGTTCAGGTAAACCAGGTTATGAAACTTTCTAGCTGTGTGAGCTTAGTTAAGTTTAAATAACTCAGCTAATCTGAGCCATCTTTTTTAAGTGGAGATAATAACTCAATTCATGGAGTTATGAGGTTACCATAAGTCAACACGTATTAAGCTCTTAGAACTTGGCAAATCCTCCAAAAATATTTGTCCCTCCAATCTTTTGCATATCAACACACAAAAAACTCTTCTGTAACTTTAATTTCTGATTGTTCTTCTGATCCCAAACCTGAGCATATTTGTGTAGCATGTCTGACTTGACAGAAACTACTACTATATGTCTTGGCAAGACTTTTGCTGTATTGTCCTAAAAATATCATTGAAAACATATTTACCATTGACCCAAGACAAACCATAAATTAAGAGCACATATTTTCTTAGAAGGGGTTAAGTTGAAGAGGAAATCAATGGAGACCATCTTTTCCCCTCTTTACCTGTCCTTAACTCACAATGTATATATTTTTTCCTCTGAAAAAGTGTGCGTGTATCCATATCATTTCACCAATAGCATAGTGGTTTGAAGCAACAACTGTGGAGCCAGACAGCTTGGGCTCAAATGCCAGCTCTGTCTTCAACTAGATATATGATTGGGTCCCTCATTTCTAGTTTAGTAAAATAGTGTTAGAATATCTTTAATAATAATACAGAATTTAGGTGGTTGTTCTGAGGTTGACTTAAGTTGATATGTATAAAACATATAGAAGACAATATGGTCTCCAGGAAACATTGCATCAATCTTTTGTGTAATTATTGTACCCAGCATTATCATCACTTCAGAAAGATATTTTCCAGTCCATAAGCAAGTATCTCTTACGTTAATCTGAATTACTTTAATCATGAAAACAGTGATTTTTCATTTATTTACCACTTACGTTCTTTATTGATTTATCATTTGCATTCTTTCTTCACATTTATATTCATATTCTCTATCCAGTTTTAATTTTCCATTCATTAATAATTTCTAAGGACTTATTTATGTGGACCATTATATTCTATCATCACCTTTGCTTTGCTATTTTCTCTTAAACATGTATATTTTCAACCTATATTAAATTTGCTTCAAGATAGAAGAACAGTGTTTGTTTAAAGCCCTCTAGTGAAAATTTTTGAAATTAAAATATATTTGGTTTTCAAGGCACTTGTTCTATATTTTATAATATTTAAGGTAACACAGTGAGTGGACACAATCGATCATAACTGTTTAAATTGCAGCTGGTGCTTTAGCCAAGTAATCAATACCTAATTATGTATTTTATTAGGGAAATAATTCCAGGAGCTTTAGTCCTATCTTTAAGGAACATAGCCAATGCACCAATGCAACTGTTTTTGCCTAACTGTATCTTCAGTCTTGATCAATGGTCTTCAAAATTACACTAGAATTTTTGGCTAAGAACATTGCTGGGTGATGGCATGAATAATAAACACACATGTACTATTTTTTCCTATGCATTGTTATTTGCAGAACTTATGTAAAACAGTATGTTTATAATCAATTTTGTATTTTCAATTATTTTCTCACTTAATAAAGACGTTTCCTAACAATTTCCAGACCTGCATAATACGTAATCATTTTATCTTGTAGAAGACAAAATGTAATAGCAATGACAAATAATGATTATAGAATTCTTACTATGTTAAGCACATTTTACACATTTGAATTACTTAGTTCTCACAAACAACTTATGCAGCATTAATGTAATTCTCATTTTACAGATGAGGAAGTCAAGGAATAGGAAGTCTAACTTGCCCAAGAATAGCCACCCAAGCAGTGGAGAGCAGGATTTGAACCTCAGCAGGACAGTTTTAGGGCTTCCCAGGTGGCACAGTGGCTAAGCAATCCACTTCAGTATTCTTGCCTGGAGGAATCCCATGGACAGAGGAGCCTGGCGGGCTACAGTCCATGGGGTCGCACAGAGTCAGATACGACTGAGAACGCGTGCCAATATGCAGGATGGTTTTAGGACATTGGTTTAGCAACCATTCTCTATAAATCTTCAGATGGTAAGTATTTTAGGCTTTGCCAGCCATGCGGTCTCTGTTGCAGCTACACAACTCAACGGTTGTACTACAAAAGCAGTCCCAGACAGTAAGGACATAAGTGAAAGGATGTGGCTGTTTTACAATAAACTGTTATTCACAGACACAAATTTGAATTTTATGTAATTTTCACCTGTCACAAGATATTATTTTTTTTTGATTTTTTAAAAACCACTTAAAAATGTAGTAATTATTTTAAACATATGGACTGTATAAAAACAATCAGCAGGCCACACTTGGCCCTCAGGCCATACACAGATTGTGGACTCCTGTTCTATAGGCAAAGATCCTAGCCTCTGTGCTCCTACTCACTTGCACAGACTGAAAAGTGAAAAATCAGTTAGTCTTATACTAACGGTGTTACCTAATAAAGATAACTAATTTTTATTCTACTTTGTTGTTGCTTAGTCACTAAGTCGTGTCCGGCTCTTTTGCCACCCCACGGACTGTAGCCGGCCAGGCTCCTCTGTCCATGGGATTCTTCAGGTAAGACTACTGGAGTGGGTTGCCATTTCCTTCTCCAGGGATCTTCCTGACCCATGGATTGAACCTGAATCCCCCACATTGCAGGCGAATTCTTTACCACTGAGCCAGCTGGGAAACCCTTATTCCACTTAGGACCACGCTAATGACGATGATCAGAAGTTACTGCTTATTAGGACTATTTTCTTTTGTTTCGAAGTTAAAACTCCATCAATTGGTTTCTTAGAGTTCTCCCATGTGTTTGTATCTCTTTCACCCTTGTATAACCCTCTTTGGGCTGAGTCTGTACAGTAAAAGTGAAGACATTTCGATAATTACTGGGTTGGCTTCGCTAAAGTACAAACTTAAATTAGAGTGAGAAAATCCAACCTTGGGTTCTGAATTATGCTGCTTTACTGTCTACATTTATGAATTAACATGATTCATCACCAAAACAACATTTTGCTTTGTGTCGTGTGGATAGACGTTCATTCACAGCACAGGCATCTGGCTTGGTTTCTTTATTATGGAAAAGAAATTCCCATTAAGCCACCCTACAGCATGATTAAATTTTAAAATAACATTGGCATTGCAGCAAGATCATTTTAATTGTTCTCCCTGCCAGCCTAGTTTATCTGCATGGCAACCATCTCATTCATTAACACCTACCACCTGTCCGGAAGGCGCTCAATGCCCCATCTCCAAGGCAGATCCAAACAATAAAGCCAGTTATGTCTAGACATGTCACATTGACACGTAAAGTGACTGTGACTCCTGAGCAATTGCAAAGCACTGACAGTTTTCCATCTCTGAGAACTGTGAGGTTCTATTGATATTTGAGAGGAAGGAGGGCCAGGGCCTGGAGGAGCAAGATGCGAAGAAGTCAATGTTGTTTGGGAGACAACTTCATAAAATTGGTACACTGTCTTCACACCAGGAAATGTCTTAATTCCATTGGTTAGCCATACCAAGAAGACTGGAGAGATTATCTCTCGAGAAAATGAAAAACCATAAGAGATTTTCAAACCAAAATGCTTTATACTCACTATTGGATGGTAATAGGGTAGCCAGACAATTTGGAGAGATTTGCAACCGCTAGGAATTGTAGTTGCAAATGTATGATAGATTCATTTGCTTTACAGCCTGCAATCACTGTCTGGTGCTTTTCTATCTATGATCACTTTTGGCTCTTACACCATAAATCAGTTTAGCAGAGGAGGTACTATCTCCCCTCAGAGCTGAAGGAAGCAGGGCCTAGATGAGGAGTATTAATTTATCCAAAGTGACTGGGAGTGAAAGAGTCATGACTGAGTGGGGCTCCAAACTTCTGATCAAATACTCTTTCTGAAATGAGGCAGGGTTGATGCAGTTGCAGAGTATATCATGTGACGTTACCTTTCTGGTGCCAAAATATTAGGACAAAAGGTGAAATTTTCAGTAGTCTAGATACTTTTTTTTTATAAACCCCTGTTTAGAAGCAATAGGGCTTCCAGAACATATGGCTATGTCTTTCATTTTTAAGCAGGAGGATTAATGATAGTGATTAATAAGCAGTATTAGTAGTAGTATTTAGTATTTCTAGAGTTTAATATTTGTTGCTCTGTAGACTAGATTGCCTTCATGATGTCTAATTATTGAAGTCAACCTTCTGGAAGATTTCAGGTAGACTATACAAATTTGGGAAAAACCCAATTTTCTTATTGGTAATGGAATTGATCCTCATTTAGAGATTTTGTTTAGATATAACAGTTGCCAAGTTTTGATATCTATAATCCAGTTATAAGATGCAGCCTATGAAACAGGTTACCAAAATTGTTCAAATAGCAACGTTATTATGAATTAAACTGCACATTAAATCCTGGACATTTAAGGAATTAGGTCTAAAAACTGCCTTGTATTTAGGGTTCTCTTGATTATGTTAACATATTGTTTAAATAAATTTATGCATAGTCAGATCCATATAACTATAGTTTCAGATTCAACTTTCCTATAGTATGTAAAACAAATTGAGGGTTTCAGCCTCATGTGTTGCATAGATGGCCCATCTGTTAAGTATTTCCCTTTCTGGCATCTCAAGAACAGAAAATTCAGTGGGGATCAATTGTAAGTCTGCATGCTTTGTGTCTGCTATATATTATTTGCTCCTATATATTCATTTAATTAAAATTTCATAAAGCCTAAGATTGTACTCTCTCCCTAGGCTATGAAAAACATGCTGTCTCCTGAATTCAGTCACTATAATTGTATCTCTCCTCTGCCAGTAACAGTGCTTTATATTCTTTGGGTTTCAGACAAGCTATAATATGAACTTTCTCCCAAATATTTTACAGCACCATATAACACAATTAATGAGCTAAAATTTATAATCAGTCATAGAGAAAGAGAGGGTAAGAACTGTTAGCCACAAGGGAAAGATGTTTCTGGATAAGATCAGAAGGAAGACCAGGAGTCATTTCAATGCCTGTCACTCTGATATCTACAGATGTCAGCACCAGGTCCAATTAATATTGACCTGGTAAAAAGCAACCTCCTAAAAGCTTAAGTGGCCTTTGAAGAAGAGAAAGTTGTTAGCAGTTCTGCAATCAGCAGAGAGAGAATTTTAACAGACTGAAGCTAATTGGTGCTGAGGAGCCAAGTGTTTCTCTAGAGTTTTTAGGCTGAAACTGGACAGCAAGGAAGCTCCATATATCTTGGTCCTATAAGTCTGGTGCCTTCAAAGACAATTGCTCATTAAAAATTCCTGACCATAGGATGCTAGACTCTTAAGGATTGTGGGTGAGGGGCACTCTTGAGTAGGTTTATTTTCCCTCTTGACTTCTAAGAATCTGCAGACTCTCAGACAGCTTCATCATGCATGTCACTCCTGATCTCATCCACTTTTCTTCTCCTCTTCTCCTTCCCCTCTTCCCACTTCAGTCAAATGTTTATTCCACATTTTTACTGTATATGGTGCCCTGAAGTCCAGAGTGAAGACAGACAGGAGGGAAGTATATTTAGCATGGTGATGGTCAGGTTTTCTGTAGAGGGGACAAAGTGAACCATTTGTTGCTTTATATTCCAATCCTAACTATGCAGATGTCTAACAGTGTCTTCTGAGTACAGCTTCTCTTATGCAGAAAATCTTCCATGCTAGGAGGGATGGAGTAAGAACATAAGAACATCAGAAAGGAATAAGCTGTAGGGAAATAATGTCCACTGGACAATCTGTCTCAAGGGACTGTATCAAGGAGGATAGCAAGCATGACTACTTACTAAGTATTGGGTGTTACAATGTGCGCCATGCTGGCATTATCTCATGTATTCCTCACGTGTCCTCTATAAAATAGGTATTGTTATCATCCTCACTTGGTATTTGTGACTTGATTCTCATCCTCAGCTTCTCTTATCACTTAGTACTTTTAATAATGGCTTCACTGGCTTCATGTGGGACAAGGCTACTGTGATTCTAGCACATTTTGTTTACCAGATCTGGCTTCATAGGAATCAGCTCCTTTGGGGCTGCAGTGAATATCTGGGAGTTTGCAAGTCAAGCATCTTGTCTCAACCACTTTGGGAACCAGCTGTCCTCCAATGAGTACAGACTTCATAGGATGGTGAATGAAACTTTTTTCACCCTTAGCCAAATGATGGGAAAATACCCACTAGGACCACCAGACCTCCCTCTGGAATTAATACATAGAGCAGAAAACACGACACCTGAAAATGCTGGAGTTCTTATGAGAGTCACATCCCCACAATGGGAGTCAGTCTCCCCACAAGAGATTTTGGTTCTTTTTGAAGACTGACTCTTTAGTTGTCCTTACTATGCTGTGGATTAGCCCATATTATATCATTAGGTTTTTCTTTAAAAGAGATGCCAGAATCAGTTTTTGTTGTTTAAAGGGAAATAACCTTAAGTGAAGTTGATTAGCAGTAGAAATTCTGGAAACTCCAATCATGGTATTTAAGTCTTGACAAGGTAAGCCAAGCCACACATGTATGCCCTCTTCTCCGGCAGTGTTCACATGGAGCCTGAGCAAGGTAAGCTAAGAAAAGAAGATTTTTCCTTAATCAGTTCTCTCTGCAGGGTGGACAAACTAGAGGAAGCCAACTATGCAGGAAAAGCTCCCAAGAAACTAAGAGAAATATGAGAAAAAGCAAACCTCAGAGAAAATGAAGTTTGAGAAAAGCAATCAGAGATGAGAAATAGATATCTAGATGCATAAGTCTTCCAGAAAAACAGCATTCCTGGTATACTCGTCAGTGATATGTTTGTCCTGTTCAATTATATGACTAATGCTGTGCTGAGCCACACTCAAAATCTAACACAATTTGACTGACCTAATCCATCAGAAATGACACGTCAAAAATGGGCCTGTCAGCTTGAGTAATTGAAAAAGAAGCAGCTCTTTGAAATTCCATTGTTAAATGAACTTTGAGAATGTTAATAAACTTGATTACCAACATTAAAAGAAACTTTCTTTTTTAAAAAAAAAAAAAAAAAGTTGCCCTTTTCTGTTTCCACTGAAAGCCTGATGCCTACACAACCAAACGTTTGGAGCCTGTGATAAGGTCTCAGACAGACAGGCTGCTTCTGAGCTTAGACTCGGTGAACTCAAAGAGTCAGGGATCACGGCCTTCCAAGAAATTCTCCTAATTTCAAATTCTGAGATTTTCTTATTCAGTACACTGAACTAGCTATTTTCTTCATTTAGCTACTTCTCTTTCCGAGAAGAGAATTACTAGGCAAGAGGTAAGCATGAAGAAGTCTCCTGTACCAATTTTTCTTCCAAGTATGTTGTGCAACACCTGAAAGAATCACAGTCCTTTCTCAGGGTCCTCCCTTAATTACCTATCGCTGTGGTCTCTTTGGGTCTTCCCTGGTAGCTCAACCCGTAAAGAATCCATCTGCAATGCAGGAGACCCCGGTTTGATTCCTGGGTCAGGAAGATCCCCTGGAGCAGGGAGAGGCTATCCACTCCAGTATCCTTGGGCTTCTCTGGTGATTCAGTTGGTAAAGAATCCACCTGCAACGCGGGAGACCTGGGTTCCATCCCTGGGCTGGGAAGATCCCCCTGGAGGAAGGCAACCCACTCCAGTATTCTTGCCAGGAGAATCCCCATGGACAGAGGCGCCTGGCGGTCTGTGGTCCATAGAGCCACAAAGAGTCGGACACAACTAAATGACTAAGCACAGCACAGGGCTCTCTTTGAGCAGGAACATCAATACAGGTGTAATGGTTCTGTCTGTCTGTCCTTTGCCTGGCGGAGCAGAGCCCAGTCGTCCAGGCGATATAGCCATGCACTTCGAATGAAACATCCAGGGCCAGGCAGCTGGTGCACTGAACCCAAAGGAAGCTGCATTTAATCCTGGCTGCGTGTTCCCTATGAAATAGATCTGCCGGGAGCCCTGGACGTAGGGAAGCATACTGTGCATCATCTTCTTTTAACCCAGTCTTGTCTGCCCACCCTGACTGGCTGGCTTTCTGTCTCAGTTTATTTTATTGAACTTCTAAGTTCCTGCCACAACCACAACCCTGTCCTCAGAGCCTCAGCGTACTTGGCTAGGACCTGGCCTTCTGCCTTGTTCTTGCTTGCTCTCTCTTCAGGCATTGATTTTTTAATCCCTAGTCACCGCATCAGGAGAAAGACTGATACTGCTCCAAATAGCCTTGGCTACTCCAAGTCTCTGCACCCTTGATTCCACGGTTCAGGCATCATCTGAACCTCTGCAGTGCTTCACCTAGTGAACTGGACCTTTCAGTGCTGACAGAAGAACAATCAGATTGGTCAAGGCCTTTGGATGCGGACCCTCAGTGGGCAGCTCCATCACCAGATCCATTTCTTTACCTCCAAGCCAACAGACTTGCTGTCCGCCCCCCCACCCCGCCCTGCCCTGCTTGTTATCTAGCAGCACAAATATTTCAGTGATTCCAGCATACCTTGTAACCAAGCTCCCAACTTGAGTTAGGTTGGATTCCTGTGCATCCGGCCACAGAGAGAGAATCTCAGGCTTCAGAAAGCAGAGGTGTATCAGAAAAGTTGTTCAGAAGTAGCTACAGGGAGAATTCCAACCGGCAATCAGCAAGGATACATTAAACATAAACAAACCACTGTTACCAACTATATACTATGTGTCAGATATTTTGATCGTTAATCTACATAACATTCCTATAAAATATTATAACTACATTTTAAGGTGAGGAAAATGAGATTGTCGGGAGTTGCATAACTATTACACAGCTGTATTTTATGAACCAAGGATTTGAACACAGGGCTCTGTGATTCCAGATTCCCAAATTCTACTGCATTATGAAGTAGAATATGCTTCCTTATGAAGCAGCATCCTAAATGGCAGTGCCCTGTGAGTTCCTTCCTTCTGTGAAAACTGCCCTGTGTTCAGAAACATCCTGCCATCAGTCTCAACATCTTTCACTCAAACATCCATCACCTAAGTGCTTGTGGAATTAAACTCCATTTTTGTTGAAGCAGAAACACTCTAAGAGGTATCTTTAAAAATATGGGCTAATTATTGGCAGAATCAAAACCAAAGCCTGTATTTTGAATCTAGTTTAGAGTTTTTTCTGTTGGTCCCAGTGTTTCTGTTCATTTATTAAATATTCCTTAAGAAAAGTTGTCACACAACATGGGTGGACTTGGAGGGTATTACACTGAGTGAAATGTCAGATGAAGACAGATACCATATGATTTCACTCATATGTTAAATCTAAAAAATAAAACAAATGAACAAACATAACAAAACTGAAACAGAATCATAGAACAAACTTATGGTTGCCAGAGAAAGGGAATGAGTGAAATAGGTGAGGAAGATTAAGGGGTACAAACTTCCCAGTTATAAAGTAAATAAGTCATGGAAATATAACATAGAGCATAGGGAATATAGTCAATAATATTCTAATAACTCTGTATAGTAAAAGATGGTAGCAAACCTTGTCATGGTAAATATTTTGTAATGTCTAAAAATATAAAATCGTTACATTATATGCCCCAAACTAATATAATATTGAAGTCAGTTATACTTTAATAAAAAGCAAAGAGAAAAATCATCACATTAATTAATGAGTTAAATGAACTAAAGAGAATTGCTTTTGACTTCTGTCCAGTAAAGACTTTCAGGAACTTCTGCTTTTAAGACAAGTCATTTGGAAAAGTTCTGGTTAGACAGGGAAGTTTGGACACAGAGCTGTAACATTTTTTCTTGCCTCATTTTACTAAGACAACAGTAGAGGATGTTAAAAGGCATAAACTCATGAAAACAAAAAGAATCAGAAGAGGAAACAACAGTGGACATGACATTTTAGTAAGTGTTCATAAGATGGAAAGACAGCTGGGAGAGGGATAAAAACGGAGGTGTTTTCAGAATAGGTTGCAACAACACCCATGTGAATTCATCTTGAAAAACATTATAGCCACTCTGGAATAAGGCATCAGGGACTATATCGGTTAGAGGAAGTGTGGACTGAATCCTAGAGATTTTATGAAAGGCCCTAACAGGATAGTCAGACCCCCCAGCTTCCCACCCCTCATCTTTGAAGTCAGATGAATACACCTCCCCACTTCAGTAGGAGATGGTGGCCTTATACTCTGCAGGAACAGACCAGAGAGCCCCTTGATTTAGGGAGATCAGTAACTGGTGAGATCCCAGGCTGAAAACAGGGGAATTAGGTGAAAATCTGAATACGGAAAAATAAAATCTCAAGCCCACTTCTCTGGCTGGGCTTTCAGGATACTTGTGAAAATCTTTGACTTCACCAGTTCTTTCAGGCAGAGACAGACTGTTTTCTGGGAAAACTGGGCAGCTTCAGAGAAAAGGTCTGAAAGCACTGACATTTTGGGATTCTCCAAAGCAGCTTTCCTTAGGATCTCACAGTGAAGTCTGCTCCTCTGTACCCACTGACTCTGGGTGACCTCATGGAATAGTCCATTGAATTCTCCAGGCCAGAATACTGGAGTGGGTATTCATTTCCTTCTCCAGGGGATCTTCCCCACCCACGGATCAAACCCAGCAGGGATCAAATCAGCATTACAGGCTGATTCTTATCAACTGAGCCACCAGGAAAGCCCTCAGAGCTTCTGGTTGGTTTTAAATAACTTGCTTTGAAATAAGAACAGTCAATGGTGAGCAAGCATTACTGAAAGTACACAGTATGGAAGAGAGAATAAGAAGAAAGTGAATTGATAGGGAAAAAAAGAAAAACTAACCTGTGAAAGATGTTTGGAAGACTAAGGGTAAATATTCTATGAAAAGCTCCTACAAATCAATGTGAAAAGATAAAGCTTTGTTATTTGGAGCTGGGCCCAGTGGAAGAGCTAAGTAAATTATATGGATTGACAATTTATAGAACAAACATAAGGATGGCCTACAAAATGCAAGAATGATCAGCCTCCAGTAGTGATTAGAAAATATCATTTAGGACAACAAAAATGCTTGTTAAGACATATAGTTTAAAATATTTTTGACTGACAAAATTTTCACAAAATGAATAATGTCCAATGTTAAAATGAGTGGGAGGAATTGAACTGTTCCCTATAATATTTGTCAGAGTATAAATTGGTATGGCATTTGGTGGGACAATTTAGAACTCTTTGTATAACATTTCAAAATAATTTTAAATTATGTATACTCATGGTCTCAACAACTTTACTTCTAGAAACCATCAAGCAGAGATAGTCGCACAAGTGCACAAGTTATAAATACAAGGTGCTCATGGATGGCTTATTTGTAATAGGGAAAAATTGGAAGCAACTAAAATTTGCATTGATAGAGGAAACTGAAATTGAATATGCTAAATTAATTTACTGTAACATCATATAGCTATAAAAGAATCAAAAAGGTATATATGATTTATGGGCAAATGTCCACAATATAGGATTAAATGAAAAACTTAAGTAAATGTGTAACAACATTTTGCCAAAAGAAAAGATATCACTTAGTTTATATTTTAACACACATTTCACACGCAGAGAAAATTTACTGGAGAATTAATAGATTACTAATGGTGGGATGGGAGTGATGGTCTGGGAAACACATACTTTTCATCTTCTCAAGTATTTTGTACTTATTCTTTACATGCATGTACAAAGTGCTTACTTTTAAAACTATTATTCTTTCAGGTTCAATCCCCACACACAGTCTTCAAAGAGTGTTGGGTTGTAGGTTAGAAATGTGCCTGACTCAAGTGAAATGACAGTGTTAGTCACTCAGTCGTGTCCCACTCTTGGCCACCCCATGGACTGCAGCCCACCAGGCTCCTCTGTCCATGGGATTTCCCAGGCAAGAATACTGGAGTGGGTAGCCATTTTCTTCTCCAGGGGATCTTCCCCACCCAGGGATCGAACCCCAGTCTTGCGCATTTCAGGCAGAGTCTTTACCGTCAGAGCCACCAGGGAAGCCAGGAAGCCTGACTTCAAATAGTAACCAATACTTAATGTCTGAATAAATGATTTCTAATAGTTATTAAAAACTATTTGTAAATAATTCAAACCTCTACTTACAAAACTGTATCTTTTAACTCTTTCATTGCATAATTATCTTCTAGAAATTTCTAGCTTAATCTGGGTCCTTTGGGGCTTGTAGGAGCACGTATACTCTGAGTTTGGTCATTATACCTACCTGTGTTTGCAGTATCATTAAAACCAAGAGACTAATGGGGGAAGTAGTGAATGAAGCTTTAATTATTGCAAAAGCAGCAGGAGGTCAAGGGAATCCTGTTTCTGCACTTCCATGAAGGCCTTGTAGAGGTCTTCCAGGTCCAGACAGACGCCTGCGGCCGAGTGAAGAATGGCAGGCCCTGAACAGCGCTCGGTTGGGGTCCCAGCTCAGGACGGGGCAGGAATTAAACAGTGCCTTCAGCAGTTGTCTCACACCATCTCCGGCAGCAAACAATTTCAGAAGGAGCCATGCGCGGTCAGTGATTTTCCTTTGCAGCCCTGTCTGCCCAAAGCACCTGGAGCAGTGGCACGAGGAGGTGGTAATTGATGGCTTTGGTTTACCAAAGAAGAATAATGTGGACAGTTATCTAGTTCAGGGACAAGCCCTTGTGAATATGAAACTGTGCCCTCTCGGTAACAGGGGACTGTTGTAGATCTTTAAACTGTCATTTCTGCACCAAGTATGGGCTTCTCTGGGTGTATTCTGTCCCCACTGCAGTCTGGAAACAGCTGGAAAGCTCACCACACCTCTGTCTCAGCTGGTCCTGGCCCCACCACACCCACTCACCTCTGTGGCTCTCTGATGGCCCGTCATTCCCCTCATGCTGCCATTTTGAAATTTTGATTAGTTGTATCATTCCAAGCAGTGTCAAATTCATGCATGACATCTAGTCCCCCACATTAGAACAACTTGCAAGAGGATGGAAAGAAACCATATGGATGCCACATGCTAAGCAGAGCATTTCCTCTCCCCAAACCTTTCACTAAACAGCCACCAACACTCCATTGAAGTGTGATTTTTTTTTTTTTTGCTATTGTTGGAGAGTGAATATGTCTGAGGGCATAGTCCAAGTGACTTGCTATGACCTCCAAATTTTTGAAAATCATATAATTTATAAAATTCTTCTGAATTTTGCCTTTTTATCCATTATCTGTGCATTTACTTTGATATATCATAATAATTAAAGTTACTTAATATAGAATAAAACAGATGCTCCAAGTAGAGGGAACTTTCTCTCTTATAAGTGCTTCCGATTCTATGCTCAGACGGTATGGCCCTGTGAATCCTGGAGATTCAGAGAAGCCATCAAACAGGCCTAATGTGTGTATGTGTGCTTTGTCACTCAGTCGTGTCTGACTCTTTGTGATCGTTTGTACTGTAGCCTGCCAGGCTCTCTGTCCTTGGGATTCTACAGGCAAGAATACTGGAGTGGGTTGCCATTTCCTACTCTAGGGGATCTTCCTGACTCAGGGATCGAACCCTCATCTCTTGCATCTCTTGCATTGGCAGGCAGATTCTTTACTACTGAGTCACCTGGGAAGCCCACTATTACATCAATTTTAGAAGCAAACCAGTTGAACCTCAGGAAGAGTAAATAATTTTTCAAAGTTCATGAGCTGACATATGGCAAATCTAGGACACAAGCAATCATTTGTGCTAGAGTGCTACAGTGCTACAGTGTACAAAGATTCTGTACACTGCAGTGTACAGTGTACAATGTAGCACCTAACAGTGCTACAGAGATTCTTTCCACTGATTTTGTTTCTTCTCTTTCTTTTCTCTTCCCTTAGTATGAAATATTGATACAACTGTCATCATACTAAGTATAAAATGCATTTTATACCTATGGCTGATTCATGTTAAGGCTTGACAGAAAACAAAATTCTGTAAAGCAAATTTCCTTTAATTAAATAAATAAAATTTTAAAAATTATTAAATAACTTCTCTGATAACATTTATTTTTTGGTAGCGGAGATGGAGTTGGGGTAACGCAAAAGCTTCATCAAAAGCCCTGAACAAAATTTTGGAAAGTGCCAGACATGGAACCTCTGCTGAGGCTTCCTTCTTCCCAGCTGACATTGCTGACAGAGTGGCTGAGTAGAATCACTGGATCTAAGTTCTAATTCCAGTGATGCCACTAAGCAACTTCCCATGTATCGGGGAGTCATAAATCCCGTCTATGACCTTCTGTCATTTGTATTTTTGAGGGGGTGGAGGCTGGAATCAATGAAGTCCTCTCAGTTTTGTTTCCCCCAGTGGAAGAATCACTTGAGAATGGAGAGAATCTATACCCACCAGCCTTTTCATAGTATTTCTTGGGCTTCTTCAAGGCACAGTGTATTTCTTTCAGCCGATGTTTTTCTCTAAAGTAATGTTCTGTTGCTTATTCCATAACTTGTTTTCTTCTCTTGGTTTGCCCTGGTGTCTAAAGTTCTATCAGAACCATGTGAACTGGAGACCAAGGTTAGTTGATCCTTGAGGAAGTCCCCCAATCCTGGCAGATCTCTGTGAATCCTTTGGCTCCAGCTTCCCTCAACTGTCACCTGCTTCTGGCCTTTGGGTGAGCTTCACCCCTGCAGCAGCAATTGACCCCATGGAGTGTTGATTTGTCTTGGCTCAGATACAACTCAAAGTTTTAGTTTTACAATCTGGCAGTTCCATGGAAAGAAAGGAACTCTTCCTCTATCAGCTACCAGCTACCCTCTACTGTCTAAGAGCCTTCGGTCCTTCTGTGATTCAGGAGGCAAAACAGTACCATCTCCCAGCCTTGCTTTTCAGCATTCTTCACTGTAGAGAAGGTGATTACAAAGGATCAGCCATTTAATTAACTTCCAGGGTCCACAGCTTTCTGTTTCACATTCCTCTTTCTCTTGGTTTGGTATTTAAGTTAGAACTCTTTCGGAGGGGGGAAATAATGAGCCACTCCCAGGATTTCCTGGGGAATGATATGAGATTGGGTTTTGAGATTTACTTATTTCTCTTACAAGCAAAAGATAAAAAACAATTGAGGTTTACTTGTTTTTGCAGATGCCAAAAACTTAACATTATTCTGTGTATTTTAGATTTGACTGCAAATTATTGAAAGACAAAAATTAATTGAAGAAAGTGAAAGTCACTCAGTCGTGTCCAAGTCTTTCGGACCCTGTGGACTATACAGTCCATAGAATTCTCCAGCCTAGGATACTGGAGTGGGTAGTGGTTTCCTTCTCCAGGGGATCTTACCCACCCAGGGTCTCCTACATTGCAGGCAGATTCTTTACCAGCTGAGCTACCAGGGAAGCCTATAAAGAGTTAGTCGCTAAGTTGTCTGACTCTTTGTGACCCCATGGACTATAGCCCACTAGGCTCCTCTGTTCATGGGATTTTCCAGGCAAGAATAGTGGAGTGGGTTGCCGTTTCCTTCTCCAGGGGATCTTCTGAACCCAGGGAGCAAACCCAAGTCTCCTGCATTGCAGGCAGATTCTTTACTGTCTGAGCCTCCATCTGCAGGCAGATTCTTTACCATCTATTTCAATGCCATCCCAAATTGGAGGGCATTGAAATAGCCACATTTGGTTATGCTTGCTAAGTCAGTCAGTTAAACTTTCTTAACCAATATTCACCTTAAAAGTTTGGTATCATCCTCAGCGCCTCCTTTCTATCTCACTGTGTGTTGTCACTTCAGTTGTGTCTGCCTTTTTGTGACTATATGGAGGTAGCTTGCCAGGCTCTTCTGTCCATGGGATTCTCCAGGCAAGAATACTGGAGTGGATTGCTGTGACCTCCTCCAGGGGATCTTCCTGGCCCAGGGATTGAGCCCACATCTCTTAAGTCTCCTGTATTGGCAGGTGGGTTCTTTAACCCCAGTGCCACCTGAGAAGTCCTTCTATCTCATTAGCAATGTCCAGTTATACCAGGTGGAGGTTATTTTATTTTTCTGTGCTCAGTTGTTTCAGTCGTGTCCAACTCTCTGCGACCTGATGGACTCTTTGCAAACCTATGGACTGTAGCCTGACAGACTCCCTCTGTCCATGGGATTCTTCAGGCAAGAATACTGGGGCGGGTTGCCATGCCCTCCTCCAGGGCATCTCCCCACCCAGGGATTGAATCCGCATCTCCAACACCTCCTGCACTGCAGGCGAATTCTTTACCACTGAGCCACTGGGGAAGCTCTTTATATATTTATTTTTCTAAATATCTCGAAATCAGTTTATTTGTAAATTAATTAAATATTTATTGAAAAATAATAGGCAAGATGTTTGAACATTTTAACAAAAAAATATCTTAAAGGCAAATAAGAATACAAAAAGGTATTCTATGTCACTAATATTTAGGAAAATTAAATGAAAACCACAATAAGGTACTATTAATAGTAGACACCTATTAGAATGGCTTTAAAAAATGACAATACCAAGGGCTTGTGAGGGTGTGGAACACCTGCAACTCTCACACATTGCTGATGGGAATGTAGAACGTAAATGTAAAACTAGGAAAAGAGTTTTTCAATTTTTTATTGTTAAGCATGTACTTATCATGTGACTCAGCACTCTGACTCCTAGGTATTTACCCAAATGAATTGAAAAATTATCTTCATACAAAAATGTGAATGATTTGTAATCCCTCAAATTGGAAGCAACTCTAATATTTTTTTTTACCTGGGGCATCAATAAACTTTAGTACACCCATACCATGGAATACTACTCAGCAATAAAAAGGACTACTGATATATGCAACATGGATGAATTGCAAGTGTATTAAACTAAATGAAAGAAGGCGGACACAGAAGTCTACATACTGCATGTATATGGTTGCCAGGAGTTGGGGTGGAGAGACTGACTATAGAGGAGCAACATGAGAAAATTTGGGGAGGGATGGAACCAGTCTACATCTTGATTGTGGTAGTGGTTATACCATAGGATGCACTTGTCAAAATTTGCAAGCAAGGTGAAATTTACTGTATGTAAATTTTTCTTAATTTTACAAAGAGAAAATAATTTGTTGAGTACCTTCTATGTGGAAGGAATCATTACTATTTCTGCAATTAAAAAGGCAGACCAAATTCTTGCTCTCTAGAATTTTATATCCTATCTGTTTACTCTGTTCTGTCCACTGTCAACACTGAGAAAATTTTTTTATGATATAAGTCTAATTATGCTCTTCCCTATGGTAGGGACAGTTTCATGATTTGTGGTCTCTAAGCTGTTTTAGAACATCTTTTCTGTGTTCGGGCATTTCCCACATTATGGGTCCTTCCCACCCAGATGGAAGCTAGAAATTCATTTTTCCAGTCTCCCTTGCAGATATGGTGCTGGTATGTGACTCGGGCTCCATCATTCAGAAGAATATGTGTGAGACTTTGGTTTGAAAGACAAAATGTGAGAAGGGAAGTGTTGTGTGGAATTCAGTTCTGTCCAAGGTCATAGGCTTTCTTGAAAGGATTGGTGGAGGTTTGGTCAACTAGTGCCCAGGGTCATTGGTGTGGCTGCTGAAGTATGTTCTCAGTGGAGGTGAGAGGTCTTGGGTAAAGCCTGCAAGTCTGGACTCTGTGCCTTCCAGAATGTCTCTGCCCTACTTAACATTGTTTAATAAATTATTTTTTTATCACCTTAAGCTAGAGTGTTTACTATTTCTGTGTGTGTTTACCTTGCTGCTAAATCTCATTTGACACACCTGCCAATAAAGCTTCAGTAACTGCCTATCACCTTAGGGAAAAAATCTATACTTCTAACCATGACATGTAAGGTCTTTGACATGAAGCTCAAATATACCTTCCATCCTGTACTGTACTCAATGTTATCTACGTTGAGTTTGAAAACTGCCAACATTGCATCCTCATTAGTATCTTCATGCATGTACAGATGATGTTCCCTTTGTCTGGTACAATTTTCCTTAATACTGATTCATCCCTTTACAGTGATTTTCTCATGTTGTCCTATTCACCGTTAACCTGTACTCATGTTTCAAATCCATCTCAAATATCACCAACCCAAAAGACTTCTGTGAAGCAGTCCTTGGCACCCTTACCATGGTCCCTGTGCCCCAGAGATGTTTTGCTTCCTCCTCTATTTAAGAATTTCTCATATTGTATGATAATGAATTCAGTAATCCTTACTGAGCAAATACCATGTGCCAGGCATAAAGCTAAAATGATGAATAGAAGTGACTTAGGTAAAGAATGAAATAGAGTGGGTCTGCCCAGAGAGACCAGCACAGAGAGCTGGTAGACAGGCATATGGAGAGAGAGTGTTCAAGTGAGGGCACAGGCATTTAAGGCATCAGGCATCGAGAGCAGGTAAATCCACTTCACTCCTCTGCAAATCCTTTGAGGCAGGGACCAAGTCTTACTCATCTTTGTCCCTCTAGTGCAACTGAGCCAGACAGAGTAAACATCCAATGGAAATTTTGCTACATTAGCAAATGAATGACCAGATCATGCTTCTCCCCAGGACTTTTGTCTGATGCTTGAACTGGAGGAGATAATTTAGGCTTAACATTCTGTTCATCAATCCAGAGCCAGGATATAGGAAAGGTCTTTAATTATCAAGCAAAATTTCCCATATCCTCACACTAATAACCTGGTATTGCATGGATAAAATAGTGGTAGATGAACTTCAAAAGTGTTGACTTGGATAATTAATTATTCAAGAGTTGTTCAGTTTTCTCAACTTTAAAAGCATATTAATGGCAAATATCCCAGATCTGCTTTTTAAAATCTGATTTTATCATCATAACAACCTTACAAATCAGCTCTCTGATGTGTTCTAACATTACGGCTTGGGCAAAAAGAAGGAAAATGATTTTCTGATCATGACATAGGAAATCAATGGCATAGTCAGGAGTTTTTTTTCAGACCTCTCATTCATAGTCAAGGGTCATCTTTTGATAACAGAGGTATCAAGTAAAGCAAGAGTTGTCTGTTTAAATACACCCATATGTGGTAGTGTGAATACTTCAAGTAGTCCTAATACCCTCAGGGTACAGAATAAAGGTTTCCAAGTAAGGGCATAACTGGAGGCACAGAGCTTCAGTATTGTCCTCATAATTAAAATGCAGGCCACTGCTGTTTTGGGCTGTTCTGAAAACCTGCTCCTACCATCAGATAGCAATGCCTTTCCTTTGATTTGCTACCAAAGTTAAACTGAATTTTAATCACCTCCTTAATGCTAACTTCACAGAGAACCAAACTGAGTACTGGGGATATCTTTCTGATGTTTTCAATGAACCAGAGGCACAGACTTTGCTGTCATCTTCATCCAAGGACAAATCGTAATTGGCTAGACTAGCAAATTGCTTTTTCTCATTGGAAACTGCCATTGGCACATTCGATTGAAAATAAAATCCTTACGATCTGGATGTGATGTGGCACTTCACCATGCAGCTGTAAGAGAAAAGTTGGTTTTCTAAACTAATGTTTATAGGAGTAATTCCGTTTGTGATACTGAGGGATATAAATTTGGGAGATTACCGGGAATGATTCAGCTTTCATTTTTTTCTTGAACTCCTGCGATTGCCTTTTTTTCTCCCTCCTTAAACATATGATGGTACATCCATCTTGTTAGGAGCATCCTCAGAGGATATAAATGAGCAGTCTTCCTTAAGAGGAAAGTGAGAATTGAAAGGAGGAATGTGCCATCATCACAAACATTTCCCCCAAATGACAGACATAGGACTTCATATTGGTGTCATTAATCATAGTGGGGCCCCAAGGCTGTCTGACACACAGCTCTCAACTAGACACAGTTCTATGTGTCTCTGAGGCTCATTTACGGATGTTAAAGACGGTGAGCTTTGGCTTCACTTTAGTGGAAATTCAGGGTAATAAATGAGGGGTCTGTACCAGCCTGAACATGAGGCACTCAGAACGATATCCTCATTAATAGACAAGGTATTACAAGTTTCAGAAGGTGAATAAAAATATTCTTTCAATGCAACCAGACAGACATTCTACATTTAGTTGAAAGCAATTGATTAACTTTAATAAAGCCAGTGATGATGAAACTTGAACATCTACTTTTTTTATAGTTCATTTTTAGAGTCCAATCCTTTCATAACTCTTGACTCTCTTCTATACCTGTGATGCAGATACATTTTATAAACAGGCATCATGGTACAGCAGAAAGAGCAGAATTTGGAAGCAGACTGTCTGTGCACATCAGGATCTACTAAGGCAAAGACAAAAGAGTGTGGCTTATGGGTATTTCCCATAATGCTTGGCTTTCACCACAGTCTATGGACAATCTTGTCCTCAAAGGAAATGTATTCAGTTCAGTATTCAGGTATCTTAAGTCAATGATACCACGATCTTGGATGGCAGTTTCTCTCTCCTCTTACAGAGTGGCTTTGAAGTCAACTTGTTAGAATTTTGGTCAAGGCCTCACCACTTGCTACTGTGTAGCCTTGGGCAGGAGAAGGAACTAGCAACCCATTCCAGTATTTTTGCCTAGAGAATCCCATGGACAGAGGAGCCTGGTGGGCTGCTGTCCACAGGGTCGCCCAGAGTCGGACACAACTGAAGCGACTTAGCATGCATGCATGCACTGGAGAAGGAAATGGCAACCCATTCCAGTATTCTTGCCTGGAGAATCCCAGGGACAGAGGAGCCTGGTGGGCTGCCGTCTATGGGGTCACACAGAGTCGGACATGACTGAAGCAACTTAGCAGCAGCCTTGGGCAAGTCGCTTGGCCTCAGTTATCTTATCTCTAAAATGGTGATAGTAGCATTTTTGTGAGGTTTAAATAATGCCTACTAAATACTCAGCACACAGTGTGTGGCACATAATGAGATCTCAACTATTTTCTAAATCTTATAATGTCCCTACAAGTAAAAGATTCATGCCTCTAAACCCCAGTCCTATGGCTGGGGTTTGGTTTAACTATTATTAGTTTTCCTGAGGTCATCAGGCTTAGCTGACATTTCTAAAGTATACTGGGGGTGTAGAGTGACAAGTGAACTCATTGCCTGTTACTCTTGTTAGTGTGGTTACTGAAGACTGGAGGAATCTGACCACTCAAGAGAGTCGCTCACTAGACAGGCTATGAGACAAAGGCTGTGTGTGTGTATGTATAGATGGATGTGTGTTTAGGGAGATGGGTTACAAATTCCTGTAAGATGTGAAGTTGGATGATCAATAACTTGGGGCATCTTTGTGGTAAGGGGGTGATTATTTTAATAAAAGGCTAGATACTATTGAAAGAGTCATCTAAAGTGTGAAGTTGTTAGACTTTGAGAAGATATGCAAAGATTATAATATCAATTCACTAATTACTGAAAACAGTCAAAGGTTGATCTAGGTTGAGGTCATCAGCGCATTTACTGTAGGTTATAGATGTGAGTAAAGCAATGTAATTATTTGTTAACCTGTTTGATGATGAACTTCTTGAGAGAAGGAATGTACCTCATTTGTCTTTGAATTCCCAAAATTGACCCAGTGCCTGGAATAGAGTAGGTGATCACTAAAAGTTTGTTAAATGAATTAAACAATGAATAAATGGGTGTCTGGAAGGAAAAATTTCTTCTAAGTCAGATGGAGGTAAGTTTTTTTTTTTTTTTTTTTTTTGCTCTGTGCTTGTCTTCAATCACTCACTCATGTCTAACTCTATGCGAACCTTTGGACTGTAGCCTGCTAGACTCCTCTGTCCATGGGATTTTTCAGCAAGAATACTGGAGAGGGTTGCCATTTTCTCCTCCAGAGGCTCTTCCTGACCCAAGGATCGAAACCACATCTCCTGTGTCTCCTGCATTGCAGGTAGATTCTTTAACACTGAGGCATCAGGGAGTTCTACTGTGCATGAACTTATTTCGTAACTACCCTTAAAGGATCCAAGGCTTTTTTGACGTTCTTATTTTGGAGGGCAAGCTATCAACTTTGATTTTGTGGGCAGAGATTTGACAATAAGTCATGTAACAAATCTGAAAATGGAATAAGGTTATACAAAGATCTACACCATGATTATATCATTGTTAGTTACATGTTATTCACTGTGGGATTGTGTTTCTTTCTGATAGTGATTAATCCATAGAGTTAGAGTTTGGGATACTGGTTACAACTGGTGTTGCCAGACTCTTAAGCTATTCTTTAGAGTTATCAACTCATTTTCTTATTAAATAATTATTCCCAGCAGAGGTGAGTTTAAGATTGAGTATATGAAAGTGTTAGAATTTCTGAATAAATGGAATGGAATTTCTTCAGGAAAGAAACTATAGGCAGGATAACAACACTTGTGAGCAATAGTTTAAAAAAGTTGAAACTCCTCTGAGTATTGATTAGACAGTGCTGGGGCTTCTCAAGTGACGCTAGTAGTAAGGAAACCCCCTGCCAATGTAGGAGATATAGAAGACATGGGTTCGATCCCTGGGTCGGGAAGATCTCTTGGAGGAGAACATGGCAACCCAATCCAGTATTCTTGCCTGGAGAATCCCATGGAGAGAAGAACCTGGCAGGCTATGATCCATAGAGTCCTGAAGAGTTGGACATGACTAACGTGACTTAGCAGATACACATGCAAGATGGTGCTAGGCAATAAATCAGTGTTTTGTTTTGGTTTTTTTTCATGCTATCTGGTCAAAGAGACTATTAGGGAGCTATTTGTACATATAAACATCTTAAATTTCCTGAATCTGGCTCCCTGACATTGAAACAATGATGTTAATGGACAAATGTGAGATTGCACAAAACTTTCTGACATTGGGAAACTTTCCATGTCCTCTAGAAGTAGAGGTATGACAGGAACTCTCTGCTGGATCTAAGCTAGTAAAGAGAGTCACTTCAAATGGAGTGTGCTGATTCAGGTCACAGGAGTGAAATTAGGATTTATGAATGTGTAATGGCACAAAAAGTAATGCATGATGAGCTAGAAAATTTTTCATGTATTTCTCTTTAGAGATCATGTAGCTTTCTTTGTCTCTTTTGGGTTTAAGTTCAAACTTAATGATGACCTCAGGTAATTGGAACTGGTCCAATAATTCAGAGATCAAGAGCAGTGGATATCTGTTTTTTCTGTTGCCGATCACATTTAAAGCCTATGAAGTCCTTCCTCTCTTCTTTCTAATAATGAAGACTTCTATTTTTGAAACCTGCTGGAGAGGTTAAGGCCTATCTGGTAAACCGGCATTTCACAATTTGTACTGTTTTCTCATCTTTAAAATGAGAGGGCTGCACAAGTGATTTACCTGATGTCCTTTGCTCTGATATTCTAAAGGTCTAGAATTCTGTATCCCAGGAACTTCATTTCCATAGATATCTAAAGAATACATGTTCACAACAAGGAAAATATACCTTGGTATGATGTTGGTAAATCACTTTTATAGGATTCTTTCGTTAATGGATTGACTGATTGGCTGACTTAGAAGTAGACTATAAGCCTGTATTCCACTGGGTGGGTACTTTCTGTTGCCTCTGGTGTTCTTGACAGTGTATTGGTGATCTTAACTGCTGATTTATACCGGGAGAGTCAGCTTGGAACATGTCAAAGGGAAGTACCTGGAAGTCCTCTTCTCTCACCTTACCTTCAAGCTCATGTCATCATTATCTTTGCTATGCAGTTTCCTGATTGACTCTTCCAAAAACTAGAGCCTAATTGTAAAATAATTGCAGTGTTACAAACCTATTCATCACCATGCCTATTGTTACTTACCTAGTTTAGTTCACCCTATTTAAACTACTGTGTCATAAAATCTGAAGGCTGGAAGTTAATAGGGAGATATATTGCAATACCTTAATTTTCTGAGAGTTTCTGTTAAATTGTGTGACATATAGACTGGAAATCCAGATTCAGATGCTTCACCAGAGGCACACACTTCAGTTGAAGCCTCAACAACTGAACTAATTAATACCCCACCCCCAGGTGCTCCTTCCAACTGGGCCTACGCAGCTAGCTGGGAGAACAGGCCTAGTTGCTGTGTAGACAGGGGATGTCCCTCCCCCAAAGTCAGTGGGGACTGCAGCTCTCAGAGGTGCTGTTTCATATTCCCCTTACAGAGAGGGATTAGAGGTTGGGCTGGAGTGGGAGAGTGAGGTCTACTGTGCAGTCTTGTGAGAACACCAGTCAAGTCTTGTGAAGAGGTATACTTAAGTTCCACAGAAATCCGCATTGAAAATCAGCCAGACTAGCTCCCCTGTGAAAATCAGGCATTCAGCTGATGACTAAGACATTTTGAATGAGGAGACAAAGGACAAATACAGATAATATTGTCTCAAGGTATTGATTTTACTTAAAATGGCAAAGTCTAAAAATTTAGAAGATGGTATCCTATGAAAAACTGACCTTTTTTTTTTTTTCATTCCAATCCCAAAGAAAGGCAATGCCAAAGAATGCTCGAACTACCGCACAATTGCACTCAACTCACATGCTAATAAAGTAATGCTCAAAATGCTCCAAGCCAGGCTTACATGAACCGTGAGGCAATACATGAACAGTGAACTTCCAGATGTTCAAGCTGGTTTTATAAAAGGCAGAGGAACCAGAGATCAAATTGCTAACATCCGCTGGATCATAGAAAAAGCAAGAGAGCTTCAGAAAAATATCTATTTCTGCTCTATTGACTATGCCAAAGCCTTTGACTGTGTGGATCACAATAAACTGTGGAAAAATCTTAAAGAGACGGGAATACCAGACCATCTGACCTGTCTCTTGAGAAACCTGTATACAGGTCAGGAAGCAACAGTTAGAACTGGACATGGAACAACAAACTGGTTCCAAATAGGAAAAGGAGTACGTCAAGGCTGTATATTGTCACCCTGCTTATTTAACTTAAATGCAGAGTACATCATGAAAAACACCGGGCTGGATGAAGCACAACTGGAATCAAGATTTGTGGGAGAAATATCAGTAACCTCAGATATGCAGATGACACCACCCTTATGGCAGAAAGTGAAGAGAAACTAAAAAGCCTCTTGATGAAAGTGGAAGAGGAGAGTAAAAAAGTTGGCTTAAAGCTCAACATTCAGAAAACTAAGATCATGGCATCTGGTCCCATCACTTCATGGGAAATAGATGGGGAAACAGTGGAAACAATGTCAGACTTTATTATGGGGGCTCCAAAATCACTGCAGATGGTGATTGCAGCCATGAAATTAAAAGATGCTTACTCCTTGAAATGAAAGTTATGACCAACCTAGATAGCATATTTAAAAGAAGAGACATTACTTTGCCAACAAAGGTCCATCTAGTCAAGGCTATGGTTTTTCCAGTAGTCATGTATGGATATAAGAGTTGGATGGTAAAGAAAGCTGAGTGCCGAAGAATGATGCTTTTGAACTGTGGTGTTGGAGAGGACTCTTGAGATCCAACCAGTCCATCCTAAAGGAGATCAGTCCTGGGTGTTCATTGTAAGGACTGATGTTGAAGCTGAAACTCCAGTACTTTGGCCACCTCATGTGAAGATTTGACTCATTGGAAAAGACCCTGATGCTGGGAAAGATTGAGGGCAGGAGGAGAAGGGGACGACAGAGGATGAGATAGCTGGATGGCATCACCAACTTGATGGACATGGGTTTGAGTAGACTCCGGGAGTTGGTGATGGACAGGGAGGCCTGTTGTGCTGTGGTTCATGGGGTCACAAAGAGTTGGACATGACTGAGAAACTGAACTGAACTGGATCCTATGAAAATGATATATAACCTCTTAGTATCTCTTTAGAAGATAGAAATTAAGCATATCATTTACGGTTGTAGATTCTCGGTTATGATTTCATGAGTGGTAGGTAATATGGCCAGAATGTCTTGGCAGGCTGTCCTAAAGTGAGGCAATAGGTACATGTTTTTTTAATGGGTTTGAACATAAACATGAGTGTACACAAGATGGAAAAAGAACATATAGCAGGCAACACATTTAACCATATTTTCTTTTATCTTGTTGCAAAGAAAAATGTATTTTATAATATGAAACAGAATCTAATTATGCACAGTGCTTCTATAAGGTAGTGAAAAGCAATCTTTGCAAGGATGATGAAGATATATGTGTCAAAGTGTAGTCAAACATGACAGCCATTAAATGCTTGGTTGGAGAAAGATCTTTAATTACACAGGACATTAGATACAGTTGGATTGCAAAGAATTATTGGCCAAATCAACAAAAATTATTCTCAAGGATAGATTCATGTTATACGAGTGAATGGAGGCAAGGGTGTACTTTCAGTCACACTCAAGGTTTAGGCACCAGCAAGGGTCTACCCTTCCTTACTGTCCCCTTGATCACTGGCTATACCTCCTTGAGAGGGACATTCTCATGGTCACTGGGACTTTGGGAGTGTGAGCTGTCAGAGTGGTTACTGATGCTTAAAAACTAGAAGATCCCAGAGGCTTTTTAAGTAGGATGGCTGATGGTGCAGCGACATGCAATATGGAAAAAGCAAGAGATGGTGAGATCTGGAAGGGCCCCAGGTCTCAGGTTCTGGACCATGAATTCTCTCTTTGGGAGGAGATTTGTAAGATCAGAGCAGCCTTCCAGTCTTGGATACTCTGGAAGAATTACGGGCTGAGTAAGTCAAGAGTAATACTATCAGCTAAGGTATCTTACATGCTTATTTTGTGCTAAGTATTGCGCACACACCTCATTTGATCTTCACAATGACCTGATGGGGTCAATGTTAGTATTTTGCCCATCCCCCTTGTCAGGTGTTGAAAGGTTAGGTAACTTGTTCAAGGTGGCTAAGTTAGGAAGGGATTTAAGGTGACTAGCTATATGAGTTCATCCTTGACTGATGATTTCCTGGGACACTAGATTTTTGATGTTAAAACTAGGACAGTTACAAGCAGAATAGGATAGTTGGTCACCCTAAAAGTGATGGTACAAGGATGCAAACTCAGAGCCTGAGATATTTTTTCTTGTGTTTTTTACTGCCTTCCCAAGGAAAGAGGTTCAGGTTCAGAACAACAAGGCACTGGATCTAAATGACGAGAACCTGATACAAAGAGGGGGTTTTGTCTTGGGGATAAGGCTCAGCTACAGTGCTGACCAGAACAGTCAGCAGAGTGAACTGAATGCTGCATTTTAGTAATGGAAGATGGCCCCAGAACTTTGGGGGTGGGGGGAGTTTGTACATGTAGAGAGGCTCCTGACAGTAGGAAGCCATGCAGATCATTTTCCACTTAGGAACATCTGGAGGCAATAGTAGTTTTAATGTCCATAGCTTATTCTGAACATCACCTCTGACAATATGTAACAGTAATAGATGATGGTCAAAACACGTAGGGTATACCAGAACACCCGTTTTCAGGGCTTTATATCCCTGGGTTTGGTCCTGGTGAGGGCTCCTGTTGTGTCCACAAACTCAGGAGAGGGCAGCTGCTTGGTCAGTGCCCATGCAGCATGCTGGCTGCTACTGAGCTGGTGTAGAATAGAGCCTGGACAGGAGGGAGATCCCTGAATTTGTTTGTTTCTTCTTTGAACTCCTTTGCCTATTGTCTTTGTTTGATACTTTGGGACTGTATAGTTAAGCAGAAATTGCACAGAATTTGGGCTCAGCTAGTTCTGTCTTTGAATATTGACTCTGGCACTTATTAGATGTGTGCCTTGGGAAACTGACTTAATGTCTATGAATCTTGGCTTTTTCCATTGTAAAATGCCAGCTTCAATCAATACAAGGTTATTTAAAAGATTAGAAATAATGTATATTAAGAGCTTAGCACACACTAAGTACTCAATAAGGGGGACTTGCTATATGACCGTAGAGTCAAACCCACAGAGTTCAAAATGGAGCCTTGGAATCTTCAAATTTTAAATGAAAACTGTCTTCCAGTATTGGATTTATCATTTTAGCTCAAGGATGACACCTTGTGGAATTCTCAGACAACTAGGCACTTATTTCTTGGTTTCTCTATGGTACTAAATCTTTCTAGAGGCTGAACCAGTGACACAGATTGAGGGTAATTTACCAGCTACTTAAGTCAAGAAGAAAGGGCAGAGCAAAAGCAGGTTAATTTAATTTTTTGGAGCCATCTTGGGATATTTTTTCAGAATTTAATTTTAATTTATCTGTGCTATATATTTATTTGTTTAGTGTTTTCCCAGGAGGAATATTATCTGAATCATTTGACTCCTAAATATTACTCTAACCCTAGTATAAGTCTTATTCCATTTGCTTTCCCTGATCACTCAGTGACCACTTCTCTAAGGATTCCTATGTCACATATAGTCAAGAGCAGCTGCATAATTCGTGGAGCCCAGTTGAAGACGAATTGGACCCTTTGTTCAAAAATCATTAACTGTTTCAAAATGTTGACAATAGTGCATTAAACCAAAAGTGGCCCTTCTATGGGCCCTGTATCACTGTCTCTTATTAAGTACTGTTAAAAATAATGTCTCTAGCTGTAATACAAATTCTTGGCTAGAAGAAACATCTTTTTTTTTTTCTTTCTTATGTTTATTCCAATTTCTGAGACCATTTTCCCATCCTCAAAGCTTCCACGTTAGAAATAAAACAGCGTTTTAGGCAGAAACTATACTTAGGTAGCATTTCCATGTAGATGAAGCTTAGAGAAGACAGTCTGACTGTGTTGAGTGATAGGTGATGGTTTTGAAATTGTGATAGCATAAAAAGCATTCTGTTTCTACTTACATGTGTGGTTGGTTATTTGGAGGAGAAGATGGGGGTAGATTCTGAAGTAGATCAGTTCAGTTCAGTCGCTTAGTCATGTCCAACTCTTTACGACCCCATGGACTGCAGCATGCCAGGCTTCCCTGTTCATCACCAAATCCCAGAGTCCACCCAAACCCATGTCCATTGAGTCAGTGATGCCATCCAACCATCTCATCCTCTGTCTTCCTCTTCTCCTCCTGCCTTCAATCTTTCCCAGCATCAGGGTCTTTTCCAATGAGTCACTTCTTTGCATAACGGCGGCCAAAGTATTGGAGCTGCAGCTTCAGCATTAGTCCTTCCAATGAGTATTCAGGGCTGATTTCCTTTAGGATTGACTGCTTGGATCTCCTTGCTGTCTAAGGGACTCTCAAGAGTCTTACCCAACTGTTCAAAAGGATCAGTTCTTCGGTGCTCAGCTTTCTTTATGGTCCAACTCTCATATCCATACATGACTACTGGAAAAACGATAGCTTTTACTAGTTTTGGTAGTAGCTTTTCTTCCAAGGAGCAAGTGTCTTTTAATTTCATGGCTGCAGTCACCATCTGTAGTGATTTTGGAGCCCAAGAAAATAAAGTCTGTCACTGTTTCCATCATTTCCCTATCTATTTGCCATGAAGTGATGGAACTGGATGTAGATAATGGAGGGGCTAAATTGTCTGCCAGTTATCCCTTGGTTAGATTCACATTCATCAGTGTGGAGCCCAGTTTTACCTTGAACTGCATTGCTCTAGATGCTTTGTGGATTTAGACTTCCTGGAAGAGAATCAAAAACCAGTTCTTGGAAGGGACAGCAGTGGTGGAGATGGTTCAATAGATGCATTGACCTTGGTTCATAATGACCATTTAATTAGACTTAAAATTACTTAGGATTTTGATGGGATCACTTATCATTGTGCTTAGCGTATAACAGATGCTAAATTACTCTTGACTCAATGGAGACAAGGATTCCCAAATGGTTGATCATGATTGTTTGGTCAATTGGAACCTAAATTTCATTGGTTATGGCTGTTCTCCAGCCCTGAGCTGGTTGACATTTATAGCGAGAAGAGCCGAGGTGTGCAGCTAGAAGCACATCATTCTCTCCTCTGTTTTTCCTCATTCTAGCTTATCCTTTATGCTCCTTTAACTCTGAACTGCCAGGATACAGCTCCCAGGAGCTGCATTAACTTCTCTCTCAGCTCCGGGCCTTGGCCTGGGTTGTCTACTCTGCTTGAGTTGTCCTTGCACAACCTACCCTCCTGCCTAACACCTGCCCGTACTTGAAGACAAAGAGCAAACATAGCTTCCTAGTTCAGTCAAGGTCATCATTATTATTACCAGAAGGAAATAGTTTATTTACTAAGTTTCTCCTTATATATGGTACTGGGATAATATGCTCTTCCACTGGTTTGGGATTTTAGAACTGTTCTTGTAGATTTTTTTTTTTCCTGATGAGTTGTAGAAATAATACTTAAAAAGGGAAAATGAATTTTGAAAGAAATTAAAATATATTTAAACAATACTTTTCCCCCAGAATTAAATGGACTATCAAATGAAAGAGTTTTCTTAAAATCTTTAATAATCTCTTCCAGCTAGAAACTGTGATCCTAAGTTCACCAAATGATCTGGTTTTATGTTGTGGTTTTATTTAACTAAACCAAAGCTTAGAGTATATTAAATACACAGTGGGAATGATAATTATTGCCAGAAGATGGGCAGTTGCAAAGAGAACATACTGGTAAAGAGAACATCTCTGCCAATATGCCCATCTACCAATATGCCAATCCACAGCACTTCTATGTCAAAACAATATAGCTAGGAATAGGAAAAAACGCATTTGTAACACCATTCAGTTGGAACCATTCTTAGAATGCTGGAAATCAAGGCAAGCATCTTTGCCTTTGTAGAGAGGTCTCTGGCTGCTCTAAGTTCAAAGTGGCTCAATGACTTGGTAAGATGAGGAAGAAGAGGTAACTTAAGGTTAAAATGTAGTCTTGTGTGTAAATATATATAACCTGTGTTCCATACACATTTTAAAAAAACAGCCTTCAATTACTTTTGAAAGCAAAATGGCAGATTCAAAAGAGTTTAACTGCAGATAGCTTTCCTGAAGTCTGTTTACAGAGACTTGGGCAGTCTGTGTGTGTGTGTGTGTGTGTGTGTGTGTGTGTGTGTGTGTGTGAAAGTCAGTCAGTCATGTCCGACTCTTTGTGACCCCATGGACTGTAGTCCGCCAGGCTCCTCTGTCCTTGGAATTCTCCAGGCAAGAATACTGGAGTGGGTAGCTGTTCCCCTCTCCAGGGGATCTTCCCAACCCAGGGATCGATCCCAGGTCTCCCACACTGTAGGCAGATTCTTTACCGTCTGAACCATAGGTTTAGGCTCTAAGGATCCAATAAGGGATGGTGACATGCTCAAGGTCTAGCAAGAGTGGCACACTCTTTTCCTCCCTTGGTCTGAAGGTGAAGGGAGAGCCCTATGTGGCTATGAAAGAGAGACTGTCAACAGAAGCCATAGCCAGAGTGGCAGAGAAGGAGCAAGGAAATTAATACTCTGACCTGTATCCAACCTCCCCTGGCACCTCCCGTTGGCCAACCCTAACCAGGAAGCCAGAGGCATGGGAGGTGGGGATGGGGATACAGTTATTAGACCAGGACAGAGGAGTGTGGAGAACGGACGGGTGCAGGAGCAGATGGTGATGCAGCAGTGGGCAGCAGAGTTGTGTGGATTTGCTTGGTAAGGAAGCAAGAAGTGCAGAGAGATGGTTGATTACTCAGCGCATTAGAGACAGTATGAGCTTTGTCTACTCAGCCCCCTTGTCCCAAGTTCCACGAGGACCATGTGGGAGCAGGTCCTGGTGGATACCGGAGCTGTGCCACTGCTGAGGAACAACAAGCTCAGGGAACCCCTCGGAGGATGCCGACAGCATGCTCAAGAAGACATGATCAACATTGTCCTGGTCAGAAAACAAGCCTTTTCTCTGCCCTGGAGGAGGACACTGTCTCTGCCTTCCAAGGATATTTGCTATGCACATGTCCTTGAGAAGATCACTCTGTACAAAAGCTGTCATAGGCCTGGTAGAGAATGGCCCTGCCTCCTATCCAGCGCAAATGGAGACTAACCTGCACAGGTGGGAATACATTTTTCATTTCTCTAAGCTGCCGGTGGGCCTGGTTTTGCTCTGAGCACCACACTCAGGCCCAACGTTGTCCATACCATAGCCCTCTTCTCTTCCTTCTACATGTACTTTTGCTATTGATTAAAACACACACACACACACACATTTTTACATGGAGTAGGGAAGTAGTGCATCTTGGTGAACACAGAACTGACTTCAGCTTAGACATATCTGGCTTACGTACCCCTTACCATCCACTGACCTTGGGTTTTATTTTCCTCTGTCAAATAGAGATTATCACACATATTTTTAGGTATGTTTGTAAGGGAAAAAATGACAAAATATTAAGTATCTAGTCCAGGTCTCAGCCCAGAGTGGGGACTATTATGGTTAATAAACTGGTAGAAGAGTGAGTTGAATGACATGGTTTGTCCCTAGCTCCCCCACCCCCCATGTCTCTTAAAATAGTCTTGAACTCCTCCAGAGAGGTGCTAAGACATTGAAGACTTCACTGGTGTTGAAGAGTCCTGGCAGCATAGCACAAAATGGCTGAAAATCCCCCAAGACTTGGCATAGCTGCTGTCTATTCCTTCCAGACAGGTGCTCATGCTGACTCAACCCCGTCGTAGGTGCTTCCCACTGCACAAAGGAGAGAGAGGTCCCCAAGGGATGCTTATTCAAGCACTTGAGCCTGGATTATTGTTTGGGGAATAAATGTGCATTTTAATAACCTTGAAGACTCAGTGAAATACTGCAACATACATTTGTTCAGTATTTAATTTGTAGACTGCTTATAAGAATTTATGAAAAATAGCACCTGGGGATCTGAGAACAAAGAAATCACTAAACTCTTTTCTTAATGGGAACCTCTGTGGGCCAAATAAGAAGTGTTATATATTCAGCCGCTTCAGTGGTGTCTGACTATTTATGACTGCATAGGCTGTAGCCCACCAGACTCCTCAGTCCATGGGATCTCCAGGCAAGAAAACTGGAGTGGGTTACCCTTTCCTCCTCCAGGGGATCTTCCCAACCCAGGGGTTGAATTGGCATCTCTTGGGTCTCCTGCATTGTCAGGCAGCTTCTTTACCACTGAGCCACCAGGGAAGCCCCTCAAATATGAAGACATGGTGGTATACATTTGTTTGATATTACCAGTAATTTGGAAATCCCAACGTCTTAAGTATCACAGTTGATATTTAAGTACTTCTTTCTAAAGTGAAAAGTGAAAGTGTTAGTCACTCAGTTGTGTCTGACTCTTCATGACTCCATACTCTGTAGCCCGCCAGGCTCCTCTGTTCATGGAATTCTCCAGACAAGAATAATGAAGTGAGTAGCCATTTCCTTCTCCAGGAAGTCTTCCTGACCTAGGGATTGAGCCCAGGTCTCCTGCATTGCAGGCAAATTCTTTACCGTCTGAGCTACCAGTGAAGCTAAGCCAAGTGTAAATTAATGTCAAAGAGCAAAATAATACAGCAGATAAATGTTTATTAAAGCAGAAAACGTTTGTTACTTAAAACCAAACAGGTGAAAATATTTTACTTTTGCTTAATTGAGGATAGATAGGGCTTCCCAGGTGGCGCTAGTGGTAAAGAATCCACCTTCCAAGGGAGGAGATGTAAGAGATGCAGGTTTGATAACCTAGGACGGGAAGATTCCCTGGAGGTCAGAATGCAACCCACTGTAGTATTCTTGCCTGGAAAATTCCATGGACAGAGGAGCCTGACAGGCCACAGTTAATGGGGTCACTGAGTCAGATATCACTAACACTTTCTATCACTTTTCTTTTCACTCACAATATAGCATCAACAGAATCACTGGATGACTTGTTAAAAAAACAGATTTCCAGGCCCCACCCCTAGAGATTATATAATTCAATTGGGTGGGAACAGGAATCTGCATTTCTGCCAAGTTCCCAGGCAATGTTGATGCTGCAGGTCTAGAGACCAAGACTTGAGAATCACTGATCTGTATCACAAGCATTCTGGCTTTTTCAGAGCTCTCATTTTGTGTGGGTAAAGTGGTGCCACCTACTGGACATAATAGAAAAAAATCACAATAGAAGATTTAAGCATTTTAAAAGATGATCCTGAGGGTTCTGCAAAGATCTAATAAACCCTTGTGGTTCTTTGTGAATTGGGGGGTAATGGACCAATAGTTTTTATTATAGCACAAGAATAGCATTTTTATTTTAATGTTTATTTTTTTCAGTATAGAAAACAATAAGACCATTCTGTTTACGGTTAAGCATGTAAGAGATGTACTACAACTAATTAGCTAATTAGCTATACAGCTGCCAATACTTGCTGATTTATAGTCCTTTCAACTGCATTTCAGGAAGGAATAAATTCTGGTACAACAGGCACAAAAATATTCTCCTCGGGCTTTTATTTATTTATTTATAAAATGAAACGATAATCTCAAACAGCATTCTCTAATATTCTGTGATTCTACTTTAAAGATATTTTGCTTAGCATAGCCTCAGAGAGAAGAAAGAATCAAATTTAGAATGAAGGTTTGTTCTCTGACACCATATAATCCTCTTGTTTTAGAAAAACTAACCTAAATGTTTTTGGGACTCCCAAGTGCCTCTATTCTTTCTTTTCAGGCCATGTTTTGTATATCTTTAAAAATAACAATGATATCAACTTTCCTTATTGAATTATTTTAAGGGCATAAGAAAAATGGAAATAGTTGCATTAGTTTGCTAAGGCTTCTGTAACAATGTACCACAGATTGGGTGGTTTAAACAACAAAAATGTGTTTCCTCACAGTCCTGGAGGCTAGGGGTCTGAGATCAACCTGTTGGCAGGTTGATTTCTCTGTAGCCTCTTTCCTTGACTTTAAGGTAGCTGCTTCCTTCTGTGTCTTCACGTGACTGTCCCTCTATTTTTGTGTCCAAATTTTCTCTTTTTAAAAGGACATCAGTCATATTGGATTAGGGTCCACCCTAATAACCTCATTTTAACAGAATTAATCTTTTTAAAGGGAGAAGGAAATGGCAACCCACTCCAGTATTCTTGCCTGGAAACTCCTATGGACAAAGGAGCCTGGTGGGCCACAGTCCATGGAGCTGCAAAAGAGTCAGACATGACTTAGCAACTAAAAACGAAAGAAGAAACCTGATGTCATCATAGAGACTGTGTCATGTCTTTCCTAAAGGGGACTGCTGCAGCAGGGTCTTTCTTGAGTCACTCTGCAGCCTAGGCCTGGAAAGCAAAGCAACCATCTCTTCCTACTGCAGAGCCACAACTCCCTCTGCAGGGACCCGGGAGAAAAAGACTATTCCAACAGCCAGCCATCATTACAACCTCCTGTGGTCTTGGTGCAAGTCTGGAATTCCAACACCAGCATTTCACTTCAGAGCAGCCAGTCCTTGTGGCCCAGCTGGTAAAGAATCTGCCTGCAATGCGGGAGACCTGGGTTCAATCCCTGGGTTGGGAAGATTCCCTGGAGAAGGGAAAGGCTGCTGCTGCTGCTGCTAAATCACTTCAGTCGTGTCCGACTCTGTGTGACCCCATAGACGGCAGCCCACCAGGCTCCCCCGTCCCTGGGATTCTCCAGGCAAGAACACCGGAATGGGTTGCCATTTCCTTCTCCAATGGTGAAAGTGAAAAGTGAAGTCGCTCAGTCGTGTCCGACTCTTAGTGACCTCATGGACTGCAGCCTACCAGGCTCCTCTGTCCATGGGATTTTCCAGGCAAGAGTACTGGAGTGGGGTGCCATTGCCTTCTCCAAGGGAAAGGCTACCCACTCCCATATTCTGGCCTGGAAAATTCCATGGACTGTATAGTCCATGGAGGCACACAGAGTCAGACACAACTGAGTGCCTTTCACCTTCAGCAAGGTAAGGAATGCTATGTCAGAGAAAAAGTTTAGGAAAATAAAAACAGGCTCTAAAGAATACAGTAGGTAAAAATTCCCAATGCCAGACCACCAGGCAGAGCTTTGGGGAGTCTTAGGCTACTGCAACCCTCTTTCTTTATTTCAAAATTAGCCAAAGCACAGGCTACCCAGGAGCTTCCTGGGTAAGGCTCCCTTAGGAGGGGGAAACTGTCATATCTTACTTAGACAATTGTGCTGTCTACGTGCATGCTCAGTCGTGTCCAAATCTTTGTGACCCCATGGACTGTAACCCACCAGACTCCTCTGTGCAGAGAATTTTCCAGGCAAGATTACTGGAGTGGTTTGCCATTTTCTTCTCCAGGGAATCTTCCCAACCCAGGGATCAAACCCTTTTCTCCTGTGTATACTGCTTTGGCAGGCAGATTCTTTACCACTGTGCCACCTGGGAAGTCCTAGACAATGATAGTTTACTTAAAATGTTTCACTTCACCTCCATATATACATAACTTTAATATCATACCCATTGAGCAAAATAAGTTTCATAAAGGTGTTTCAGATCTTACTTAAACTAAATTAGACCTTTTGTATCCAGAACAACAACAATGTTCAAAATTTCACAAGTGTTTTATTATTGTATTAGTCTAATATTAAACATTTAAAATGCCTGTTCATAAGACTTGTTTTTGATAAGTTTATCTTTAGTGGGTTGTTTTCCAAATAAATACAATAAATAAACATCTTGTTTTCTTAAAAAAAAAAAAAATGTGAAAAACCGTTATAGGCATTCTTAATCCTAGCACCCTAAAGCAACATTCTTTTTGGTACAGAATTTCCAGTCTACATATATATTTATATGTATTTTACAGAGCAAAGATTGTATTATGGACATACTGTCCGTGATGATTGCTGGTGACCTTGGCCTGAAGCAGGGCTTGGGTTCCCAGGCAGAGACTGAGGCCAGGTCATGGAGCGAAAGCATAAGATCCTAGCCCTAGACCAGTGGTCAGCGGCAAGGGCCTTGGCCCTTCAGCTTTGCAGAAAAGAATTTCATGATGACGGAAAGTAGTGAAGCAAGTATTTATTGGGAGGAAAAAAGTACAGTACACATTAATAGACACATGGGTGGACTCAGAGACAGAGTCACTGAGTCACACCCTCGTGGGAATTTGAATTCCTTTTATGGGACATTTCTTCTGGGATTCCTTTGGCCAATCATTTTGATTTGCCTGGTTCGCAGTTCATATTTGGTATATCTCAGGATCCTCCCGTGTGTGTGCATGCATCTCTTAGCCAAGATGGGTCCTGTTGCAAAGATCTGTGGGTAGACTAGTATCATTTGACATCACTCCCCTTTGACCTCCAAGGAGTCTTTCCGTGCATGTGTGGTCATGGAGGTCTCTTAACTTTGAGAATCAGTAATTTGTGGTTGGGGCAGGGTCCAGCCTCCTTTAATAGTCTTGCTATTCTTGTCTTGAAGCTTCGGTCTTCATAGAGTAAATCCCCTATCACTTTACCTGTGGGGGGAGAGAGGGGGCTCTACCGCCTGCCTAAATTACATTATTTCCACTGAATCTTAAGTAAGAAGCGTTTTCCACATCTATTATTTTGATCATTGAATGATATTCTATAGATTGGATAGACAAAATTCTCCCCATTATCCTATCTGTGAACATTTACATTGCTTCTAATTTTTTAAATGATGTTGCAATGTACATCTCTGCCCATATATTTCCTACTTCCTCCTTATCTATTATCTATCCTATTTCCTTAGGATAATTTTCTAGAATTGGGTATGAACATTTCTATGTAGATTAGGCTTTAGAATTAAGTACCCCTAACTTTCCCGCAGAAAGCTGTAGTCTTTAAATCTTTACGTCTCTGTAAAAGACAGATAGATTCTCTTATCATTAAAACTTTCAGTATTGAGGCGAAGGAGAGTGCCATCTGCTGCCTTGAATACATTACTTCCTGAAATTTGCCGCTTATTCCCAGAGAGCAGGATCAGATACTGGCCAAGGTAGGATCTGCTCCAGGTTGGGTATTAAATGACAGGAAGAGTGCTCCTTAAGTGAGGTCACATTGCCAGGTTACCACATCCAGGGCAGCCTGTATTTACAGTGTAGAAGGCAGCCAGACACTATTTCCTGCCTCCCTCAGAAACCTGTTTGTTGTTGGGAGCTTGTGATGCAAGCCACTGAAAAACAATGTATGCTGTGCCCTGGGCTGTTGGTTGTTCTGTCGAACCCATCTTCCTCTTCTTACCTGTGTAGATCCAACCTCCTGCATCATTAGATTTCTCTTTGGTCCAGCTCTATGCTTTGGCCACGGTGACTCTGGATTCTGGTTAGCTTTGGAGTCTCACTTCAGCGGAGGTGGTTAGCCATGGAGTCTCACCTTTCTCCTCCCCAAGAGAATCCTCACTTTTCCTGGGCCTGCTGTGTTCCCTATAGTTGCTACCACATCACCTCCAAAGATTGCTCTTTGATTCCTATATGAGTTTTTTCTTCTGTTTTCTATTTTCTTTTTAAAAAATTGGAGTATAATTGCTTTACCTGTTGTGTTAGTTTACGCTGTAACAACAGTCAGCTATATGTATACATCCCCTCCTTCTTGAGCCTCCTCCCCACCCCACCCCCTACCCCACCCCTCTAGGTCATCACAGAGCACAGAGCTATTAATGTATCTGTATCAGAGGGGTGGGATGGGGAGGGAGGTGGGAGGGGGGTTCGAGATGGGGAACACATGTAAATCCATGGCTGATTCATGTCAGTGTATGGCAAAAACCACTACAATATTGTAAAGTAATTAGCCTCCACCTAATAAAAATAAATGGAAAAAAAAAAGAAAAATGATACTGATGAGCCTATTTGCAGGGCGGGAATAGAGACACAGACGTAGGGAATGGACTTGTGGATACAGGGGGTGGGAAGGAGAGGGTGGGATAGATTGAGAGAGTAGCAAAGATGTATATACACTGTTGCTATTTTTGTTGTTTAGTTGCTAGGTCATGTCCAACTCTTTCGCCACCCATGGACTGTAGCCTGCCAGACTCCTCTGTCCATGGGATTTCTTGGACAGAATATTGTAGTGCGTTGCCCTTTCCTTCCACAGAGGATCTTCCTGACTCAGGGATTGAACCTGTGTCTCTTGTATTGGTGGGTGGATTCTTTATCACCGAGCTACCTGGGAGCCTTATGTATACACTACCATGTATAAAATAGATAGCTAGTGGAAAGCTGCTGTATATGGAAGGGGTTTTTCTAAAGGGCATGTCAAGACTACTTTCTATGTCACAAAATATTCTTTATGACTTAGACCCTGAAGATTTATCCAGCCTTATCTCTTGTAGTTAATTCTTTGTTTTCAACAGAGTAAGCAACATTGTCCAACAGAAATACATAATTTTAAATTTTCTAGTAGCCACATTAAAACAGGAAAAACAAATAAACCAAACAAATGAACAAAATACCCCACAACAACAACAGGTAACTCAGAATATTATCATTTTAGCATTTGACACTACACATATTTCAAGTGCTCAATAGACACATGTATTCCCAGCTCCGGGAGTCTCAAGCTCCACATACGTTCTCCGACATAAGACTTTTGTTTTGATTCCCATGCATTTACACATGCTCTTCTTTATTTCTACCTGGAATGAACTTTCTCCAATCTGGCAAACTCTTCAGTTCAGTTCAGTTCAGTCACTAGTTGTGTCTGACTCTTTGTGACCCCATGAATCACAGCACGCCAGGCCTCCCTGTCCATCACTAACTCCCAGAGTTTACTCAAACTCATGTCCATCGAGTTGGTGATGCCATCCAGCCATCTCATCCTCTGTCGTCCCCTTCTGCTCCTGCCCCCAGTCCCTCCCAGCATCAGGGTCTTTTCCAATGAGTCAACTCTTCACATGAGGTGGCCAAAGTACTGGAGTTTCAGCTTCAGCATCAGTCCTTCCAGTGAACACCCAGGACTGATCTCCTTTAGGATGGACTGGTTGGATCTCCTTGCAGTCCAAGGGGCTCTCAAGAGTCTTCTCCAACACCACAGTTCAAAACCATCAATTTTTCGGTGCTTAGCTTTCTTCACAGTCCAACTCTCACTCACCTGTAAAAACCTAGCACAAATATCCCCTTTCCAGCAATTCTCTTAACTCTCTACAAATGTTACTTGTCTCGTTCTTCTCTGGTCTGCCACTCTACTTTGTACATACTTCTACTTTATATTTATCCCTCGCCCTTATAGGATGTTTAGGCCTTTTCAAAATGTCCACAAGACATTTGGTCCATAAAACATTTGATCCATGTCTAAAGGTTCTTGAAATTTGGTCCAATAAAAAACATCCATGAGCATATTTAGTCCATGCCTAATGGTTTGATCAAAATCAAATATCAGGGACCTTTTGGTGTGGACCAAATATCTGCGAGTCATCATTCTTTATTGTAATATATTGATATATATTTTATAAAAAAATTATTCATAGCTTTTTACTTGATTTTGAGCTTCTTTAGAGCAAAGATGTTCCCTTTTTATCTCTGTATCCTTAGAGTCGAGAATGGAGCACATTCTTACCATCAATGTGCAATAAATGGACAAATAGATGAATATTTACTAATCTAGCCATTATTACGTATGTTGAATTCTTATTCCTTACCTCCATATCACCTTACAGGGCTCCACTACAAGCCTTATGGAAAGATTTACCCAGACAAGCCATTTTTTTGTTGCTTCATTTTTGATCAGACAGAGTTAGAAGGAAAATAAAATAACTAGGTTGATGCCTGTCTACACAGTGATTTCCTGGGTGTTTTATAAGAATTAGCTTTTTTAGGTTAAACTAAGAACACTAAAGTATTCAAACTTGAACATCTTCATTCTTTGAATAAGGTATTTCATTGAGAAAAGCTCCTCCTTCACAAAATATGCTCAGATATGTAATGAAGTGTGAGACTTAATTTCATTTACAGTTAGATTAAATTCCCTTCTTATGTTAAAGTCTCCTACCTTGTGCTTCTGGAAGAAAGCTATTGGGGAAGGCTGGAGGAAAGATTACTGACAGACTATTTTTTTGAAAATATAAAATGGTTGCCTTTCTTATTTCATATTACTCTACTTTGTTTCATCTTATTTAATATTTTTTTTTAAATGAGCACTTTAAAGCTGTTTAAATTCCCAACAGTTTGTGCTAGGCAGCATCAATAAGACAGGTCTCATTTTATGTTTCATGTGATCCCTATGTACAGTTCTGTAAGTAACAAAAGATCAAGTCTAGGTTTGAAAATGTTACATACTATAGGAAAAGAAGCTGCAGCAACATGCCTGGTTGCTGTTTTTCTTAAGATTAGAAACTTGTTACTGAGACCAGGAAAAATATAAAAATTAAATATAATAAATATAAATGAAGTATAATAACATAGAAAAATATATTATGCACCAGTGCCTGTAACTTAGCCTTATTACTTTAAATCTATACCCTATATATACATACACATATATCCTTTAAGCAGGTTCTCTGAGCAGCATGGATATGTAGATAAAATGCCAGGGACTGTGGCTTTTTAGGGTCTACAAAATGTTTAGGAGCTGAAAGATAAAATTTATTGGCCGTCAAATATGAAAAATCTTGGTAAATTAAACTTAAAATATTTAGTTGTCTCAAAATATAACATTATATAAATAGGACTCATAGTTAATTAATATTCATAAATATTTATTATATTTGAACAATTAGTGGGTTAAATTTCTTCACAAGAATACTTGAGTATGTGTCATGATTGCTAGATTATTGAGGATCATAATTTAAGTGAGTTAGTCATGCTCAAGTAATTTAATAAAAATACTGTAAAATTATAAAATGTTTTCTGAAAATATTTCATAGCAAAAATAATATTCACTGTAGGGTGTGGAGACATTTTAATAAATTTGACGTAATGTGAGATATAGCCTTAGGGCCCACAACAATCTTAAATTGGCCCTAATTTTTAAAATCAATAGGTTTTATTTCTTAGAGCAGTTTTAGGAGAATTTTTTAAAATGGAGAATTTTTTAATGGAGAAATGGGCAGCAACTATATAATTTTTGTACCCCTCCCCTGTAACAGTTTCTCCTCTTATTAACATCTTGTATTAGTGTGCTACATTCATTACAATTGATGTGCCAATTTTTACATTATTATTAGCTAGAGCCTATCATTTACATTAAGGTTCACTTGGCATTGTACATGGTGTAGGTTTTGACATATGCATGTCAAACATATGGATACATAATGAGGGACATGTATCCATCATTACACTATCATACAGAATATTGTCATTGCCACATGGCTCTAATTTTTAGACCTGGGCCTCTGTAACACAGGTTTTCATAGCAACTTACACATATGAGTTTCACTTATCACGGCCAAGTAGGACTGTTCCACTTACCTGTGGTCTCTACACAGCTATAGTCAACAACTAGTATGAGTCTGTCTGAAATTGTTTCTTATCATTTTGGAAGAGAGGATTCTAAGGTACTAATTTCCTCTTTAGTCTTATTCAGCTTCCTCTCTTTATTTTACTTTTTAAATAGTTATTTATCTGGCTTGCCTTGTTTTCTTTTTGTTTCCTTTTAGTGGCATCAGAAACGGTCTGTTTTCATGGTGACTAATTTAATCTTCTGGGATGTGTTCCAGTGTGGGAGATAAAGTGCTTTTATTATTGTCAGGATCATTACTGTTACTCTGTTTACTCAGGGCATCTACTGGGTGCTAGGTTTCCTTTCTTTTTCAGTTGGTTGCCTCAGATGCTGGGTCCTCAGATGCTATGTTCCAGATTCATTTTCTTTGGATTCAGAATCTTTGGATTTCCAGCTTTTTAAAGATATTACTCTTAAAACCCAGGGAGTTTTTTTCTTAGGAAATTTGTAGCTGTTTTACAGTTTCTATTTTTTAGGATATTCTGACTGATTGTTTAGCCCTCTGTTAGCCACAGAAACAGTAGACAGTAGTGGAAATAACACAGAACTTAAAAATCAGAAGTAGTTTCAAGCTCTATCATGCATTGACTAGGCATCAAGCTCTTAGTGAATGGGGATAATGATGCCAGATTTGAACAGGCTAGTCTTTCTGCATAGTATATTTATCCTCCTCAGTCCTGCCTGAAAAGTCCTTAATCTACTAAGCAAATACACGCACGCACTGCCCCAGAGTTGATCCAGGTGTGACATGGGTTAATTAACTTGGGTAGATATCTAATACACTATGGAGAAACACTAATTTGTCTTTTTTTGTTTTTTTTTTTTCATTTGTTCATTCATCCACTCAACATTTATTGTGTCAGCTCCGAAGTTAAGCTCTGGGAATACAAAGATGAGTGAGTTTCAGCATTGCCCTCATGGGTTCACTGTCTCAGATAACCACTAGTGAAAATAACCACTAGTGAAAACTCTATCTGAAAATTTTAAACTCAGTGCGAAAAACTGTAATGAGTGTGCTTTCCTTCCCTTTACCTTTGGTTGCTGGTTTGTTGCATAGCTTTTGGGGTTCACATCCAAAGGACTGAAAGCGGATTGGGCTCAACGGTGGCTTCTTAGGTGACACTTGCCTCTGCTAATCATATGAATGCTGATATAGGGACTTAGAGGGAGCTTTAGTACTGGAGGTTGGGAATGGCATTAGAGTACAGAAGATAATTAAGGCATTTAAAAGAGTGTTTTGTTAGCCACTTAAACTGCAATTTCTGGTTTGAAAAACATGGTTCATAAGTGGTTTCAGTATTATACTTATTAATTAGTTTGAGGAATAACATTGAATTAAAAAGATACATATGGGTGAAACAACAGAAGTAATTTTCAGTACACATTGTGGAATCAAATACAATATGTTTTGTAGTGTTTTGGTACTTACTCTATTTGAGGGGATGTTGGTATAGTAAAACTTATATTAGCAAGGCAATAAAATGCATCTTGATTTCTCATTGATCATAAGACTTTCAAAGAGGCCCACTAGACAGTCTGTTTTATAACTGATTTGGATTTTATGGTCTCTCTTCCATGTGAAGAAGAATTTCCAGTCTCTTGAAAATCTCCAGAACACTTAATTATATCTTATCACAGTAGCCTGTTCAGGCTATAGTGCCAAAGACTGAGAGATATCAGCAGTGGTCCTACGTTTAGGGTAACTTGAAGGTCCTCAGATCCTGCCTTGATTCTTCCTAATGGGAAAGGCCATGGAAAGGATCAGGGAATAGCCATTGAGCAGTATTTCTTTCCTTTCTTGTTTGCCTTTAAACTTATAGGCCCACACTCTAAACCTAACTGAGTGTGCTACTATACAATAGAGAAATGGTGATGCCCCTGCAACAGGGATTTATAAATCACCTTTCCTATGAGTGGTGGTATCGCACAGTGGTTAGGAAAAAAAAAAGCATTTAATATCTATCACTTTCAGTATTTCATCAATTACAAGATGTACTCTTTCCTCTATGCTTTAACATCTGTGAAATTGGAGCCCAAATTGGAATTGATGAAATACTGTAGTTTAATTGGCTGCATTTTTGTCCTCTATGAGTTGGAGATAAAACAATAATGGTACTGTCATCTCACATTAGATGATGTGGTGCTAGCTATGTGAAAACAGTTCCTTAAATGCTCTGTGTCATATATCCCACATTGATTCTCAGTGCACAACACTGGAACAGAATAAACTACAGAAATAAAATTATATGCTTTTTATTACATTGCTTCATATTTCTTCTTACACTGTCTCTGTGATACAGGGTAGAACATAAATTAGAGTAATTCTTCACATCAGTAATGTACATGAGTTTTCCTGTGTGATTATTTAGTTGTTAAAATTACTACTGTATCATATGTTGATTTATTTTTATTATGAAAAATGATTATGGGACAGGGAATAAAATGTGGAGATAAATAACAATATATGTTTGCATAATGCCTTATGTCTTCAAAACCACTTAGCAGTCTTATCCTCCTTTACTTCATCCCCTTGCAGTAAAGAGCAAGGTATTATCCTCCTTTGTAGAAGGGGAAAGATTGAGTGACTTACTCTAAGACACCCAGATATTTTCCAAGGCCTTGTCCAGAGCTCTCTTCTGCCTTTGAAATCTTTTCCACACTCACAGCATCAACTCTCCCTGCTTTTAGATAGCCTTTTAATTTCCAGAAGCCCTCTCTCATATTTCTGAGGTAATCTCACCATGTATCTAACCATCACCCCCAACATGTCTTACATGAACTGTCTTTTCCCTGTAACAAACCCATTATAGGTTACTCCCTAGGCTTACTTCTTTACAGTGAAGTTACCTTCAGAAATGTGGAGTCATACTTAACCCTTCCCCTTTCCTCAACATCTTCCCTCACAGTGTATCAATACCAATTTCTTTCCATCATTCTTCTCCAGGGTATTTTCCTTTAAACCTCCTCTGGTATTTTTTTCTAGTCAGGAATTTTTCAATAGTCTCTTAGTCCTCTAATTCATCCTGTACTCAGCTGGCTTAATGCCTATAAAATTAATTTTTGTATATATCACAGGCTCAATATTGGGAAGAATGAACTCTAAGGACTAGAAGGATCTCAAGTCTTGTTAACGCTGTCGTTTCATCACAGATGATGAGCCTAGCTCACCAAGAGAAACTAGTATTGTGAGTCCAGCCAAGAGAAGATAATGCCAGGGCTTCCCATCTGGTGCTAGTGGTAAAGAACCTGCCTGCCAATGCAGGAGATGTAAGAGACATGGGTTCAATCCCTGGATTGGGAAGATCCTCTGGAGGAGGGCATGGCAACCCACTCAAATACTCTTGCCTGGAGAATTCCACGGACAGAGGAGCCAGGAGGGCTACAGTCCATGGGTCACAAAGAGTTGGACATGGCTGAAGTGATTCAGCATGCATTCACGCAGACCAAGGAAGTCCCTCCTAGGTCTTCTCTCTAATTATTTAGACGGATCTTTTAGTCAACGTAAGACCAAACAACAACAACAAAAATCCTTCCTCTATGCAGCCAGTTCTCTCAATAAAACCTGGACATGCTGCGCTTATTTCTGCCCTCCACCTTTGCTTGTATGGCACCCAAGCATGCAAAAAATGCATTCAATGAACACTTACTAGGCACTTACAAGGAAAGAAAATATAGAAATGAGGAAGATCCTGCTTTACTCTTATTAGTTCAAAAGCAGTTAAGGAGGGGGAACAAATAAGTAAGTAATTCTGATACAATGCAATAAATGTCACTGCTTACAAAGTGTTTATTGGGAACATAAAGAAGCTATAGCTGTGTCCAAGGCAGCCAGGAAAGACTAGAAAGTGGAGGTGACATTTGAACAGATCCTCTTCTCCTCAGTCTTTCCAAATCCTGTTCAGGTATCTATCCGATGGTACACTGTGTCTAAAATGCCTGAGGTGTCAGCACTTTATAAAACTCCTTTGAAACTACTGTTGTTATCTCTTGTTCTGACATTATCATAACCTGTTATTCACTGTTTTGTATATATTTCCCTCAGTTCCTCAAGCTAGATCACAAACTCCTAAACAGTGGGGATCATGCTTTACATTTAGATACATTTTAGTATCCATCTCCAGACACAGAAAATAAATCCATGTTTACTAGATTTATTTTGATTCTTTGTGTACATGCTAATTTTCATAATTAAAAGTCATATATGTGCTGTCACACAGTAGTGACTACAATTTCTGATGTTAAAAATGAATTTTTTGGAGAGAAGAATGCTCTCTACTAAAGTATAGCTATTGGGGGATGTGTTACTAAATAATTCAGGTTACATGCAGCAAATCCTACCCTGATTATTATGATGGTAATGATTCTGTTATTTAGTGCTCAGAGAGAAATGTACACATATTTGAAACAAGCACTGCAGGCAAGAGGAAGTGATGGTACATGATCCACAATATATGCAGTGTTTTACAGCAAACATGCTGGGTGGAATGTATATTGATTTTTTTAATCCGTAAGTGGGACTTCAGGTCTATAAAATATTGCTTACTAGGATCAGGTTTCCTTGAACAAATACAGATGACCGCTCTTTCCTGATTTTTTTTCATCATTTATTACCAGACTGGCACCATAATGTACCTCTTTCTTCTTCTGGAGGTACACAAAGGAAGCTTGAGCCATGATTATTTTTATTTCACTGATTTAAAACAAACAAAATATACAGCTGATCAAAACTGGGGGGCTTTATAAAAGAAGTGTGCATGCTTAAGAATAAATTAAATATTCAAAGCTGACTCAATTTGCAATTTAGGAAAATTCAATTCAGCAAAAATTCAATTAGTCTAGATTTGGATTCTTTTTAAATTAAATGCCCAGTTCAATAACCCAGACTATCATTTCAAAAAATGCGTGTCTAGTTATATTTTGAAGTGTTAGCCTTGGGCATTTCTTTTGCTTTTTCAGGAAAGAATTCATAAGTAAAACTGAAGCAGAATACCATTGTTATGTTTTACAAAATACTTTGAAGGCATTTGAGTATGTATGAATTTTATCTATATAAACAGTTATATCAAGATTCATTGTGGATTATCACTAGCAAACATTTAGTAGGATGGATTTATACTCTGTGGGTTGCCAATTTGGGGATTTACATTTATAAATGATTTCTTTTGTAAGCTTCTTATTAGAGTTAAAAAATAAATTTAAAAAGCTCATTTACCACTTTTAAACTGTTACATAAAATAACATCATGTTCTATGCAAAACATCTCTAAGTTATAAAGAAACAACATCTAGCTTCAGAAAAGAGAAAATATTTATTAAAATTCAGTAGATAATTTCTTAGTTTCACTGTGTATCATATTATTTTAAGATTGCCCAAAGAATCCATATGTCAGGAAGCTGCTTTGAATATGGGTTATAAAGGAGAAGTGGCCTCTAACATTGTATAAAGGAGGGGATCCAAATTATAATATTATGGATATTGAAGTCTAGTATGACCCACTGGCATCACATAATTTCATACATAAACTCATCTGAATATTTTCAGCAGTATATTAGATATGAATTATTAGGAGATTGGAGACAATTCTAAATATACATTTTCAATATGCATATACACTTCAAAAATATATATTTTTATCTATCATTTGCTCTTCCACAATGACCATTCTTATTTGTTCACCTGCTGGCTTTTATGGGGAAGGAGGTTAATAATGGGGTGATCTTCTCCGTTGCCCTGGAGAAACTGAATAAAAGCCTTTTCATTTGTTTGGGGGTGAGGCCCCCATTTACATTCATGCAGTCTTGAGACTTGTAAAAGAGACATAATTTTGGTTTGGGGCTTATTTACCTGAATTTTCATGGTGAATTTTAACTAAATACATTTATTTCCCTAACATCTCAATATTGTTTCAAATGCTATTCAAGATAAATCATAGGACAATGATTTTAAAGAAAGTTTGATCAAGTAAACCTATTCTGAATTTATTTGCCATGGTTGGACATCACTAGAATAGGTAGCCACTTCCTTAATAACGTGGGTCATTTTTGAGTCTAGTACCTGATTATTGCCAATATTAAATGATGGAATACAAAAAGCAAGACCTCAGAATAAAAATTCAACTTTTCTTATCAAATAGCAATTTTACCTAATGTAACAGTAAGTAAACTGTTAAAAGTCTAACTTGTAAGTTTGAGGCTTAAATAATTAAGACATTGATTGCCTTTAAGTTTTCTTATCATTTTTACTTTTGTTACATAAATAAGGGAGAAAAAGTACTTTTGTGAACTTTACCAAATGCTCACATACCGTTTTTTGTTTTCATGCTACAGTTAAGTCATATTTCCCTGTTGGGAAATGGGAAAAGTTAGCCAATATCCCAATAGAAATATCTTATAATACAGTAACACTACTTCTTTTAAAAATCATCCTGCTGATCATTTTTTAAAAATGACTTACCTTACTGTATCTGTGTGATGTTCAAAATTAAAGCCCATTTTTCAGGTGGTAGGGAGACGTCTGTGCTGAGCGATTTCTGGCTTATTCATAAAACTGTCTTAAGCAGAGGAACAGGAGAGCAGGGAGTAAAACAAACATAGAAACCCAGGAGGGAAGATGTACCCTGAAGACCAGTGCTAACGGCAACAGAGGGAGTGGAGGTAGGCCTCCTCCTCTGTAGTTTCACCTGATTTCCAATCCATGTTAGCATATAGAGCTCACAGACAGACATGCTTTTTAGATGTTGAAATGCTTTCTTAAGCCCAGGGATGTATTGAAACCAGTTTTGTTTTTGTTTTTTGGGTTTTTTTGCCTGCATAAATAATGCACATGATATACTTACACCCCAACACAGCATAAACTGTGCATAGAAAAATAGCTGTTGACATCTCTGAATTATATAGTGTAGTATAAGGGGCATAAAAATGTAACCTGCTATTTGTTTTAGTGACTGTTGGAAATGGTTTAGTTTGGTTTTCAGCTCAAGTTATAAAACAGACTTGCTGTTTTAAAAGCCTACTTTTATAACAATTTCTGGCTGAAAGGCCTCGAAAAAGATCATATAGGTAAGGTAGTTGGTTCTGAGAAGAGCTTACACAGTCAGAAAAACTTGAACCAGTTTTATTGCTTTGAAATGATTGGCATCTTTTATGTCTACATCCATGTACAATAAGATGAAAAAGCAATGTTTTAACTTTTAAAAAGGAAATGGAATTTTGCTATTTTGGATTTATTTCTGTTCATGTTCTTTTAAACAGAAAGACTCTCAAAATTGTTTTGTTAATAATATGCCTGGAAATAAATGAAAAAAATCCATCAAATAATACATTCATTTAATTTTTTTTCTAGATTTTAAATTGCATTCTATCTTCCTTCCCCCTCAAAGACCAATAAGTGATATATGCTCTCAGCAAAGATACTGGCCCATTTTCATTCTTTGATATGCACAGGAGTCCTTGGTTTTCTTGTTAGTGGAAGTTTGGTTGTAGGAGTACATCAGTTAACCAGGTTAGTGGATGCTACTCTCTGCTTCACTCCTGAAGCGGGTGACTTCCAGAGACTGAGGAGCTAAAAAGTGGGTATATGCCCACAAGGTGAAAGCCACTCCCCCCCAGTCATGAGGGCCCTTGGTCTTCTACAAGTTTGGGGATTTCACTTCTAGACTATCATTCCACTGCTTGCTAGTTGTTGGAAATTGAGCAGAATACTTCCTTTCAACCTTGGCATAAAACAAGAATGTAGCTCCTAGATGATGAATTCATAAGGCCAAAGGCAAGTGCTTTGACGTGTAGCCTCACTTTTAGGTTATGCCTCCATTTCCCAGGACCCGTAAGTACCTTTCTAAACATCCCCAGGTTTGCTTCCAGGACTCATGTGGGTCTTTTCTCAGGACCACTAAGTGGGCTTGAAAAGGTGCCCAGGAATCACTGTTTTGTAAAAGTCATAGAGACAAGGACTGGGCTGGAATGTTAGTGCGTATTCCTGGGAGGTTCCTTCCCATGCAATCTTGAGAAGAGAAGGCAGGTGAGACAGTGAACTAGACGTCAAGGTAGAAAGCTACTTCTACCTACAACTTATAAGTGCACAACTCCAAGGAGTCAGAGAATTTTAAATACAAATCTGGCCTTGGAAATATATAAAGAACCACTTGTTAAAGTAGGATGACAGGGTATATTTTGCCCAACATTTTGCTAGCATGATTTATAACTTTAAAAATTGGGAATATATGATTTGAACCCTTCAATTTTGTTCTTTCCCAGCCTCAGGTTTAGTATATTTCTTCCCGAGTTTTATTTAGAGAATTTTTAAATATACAGAGAAGTTGAGAGAAAAATAGTACAAAAATATGCAAATATCTAGACCTGGAGCCTGTGGTGGCTCAGATGGTAAAGAATCTGCCTACAATGCAGGAGACCGGATTTCAGTCCCTGGGTCAGGAAGATCCCCTGGAGAAGGAATGGCAACCCACTCCAGTATTCTTGCCTGGGAAATCCCGTGGGCAGAGGGGCCTGGCGGGCTACAGTCCACGGGGTCACAAAGAGTCAGACACGACTGAGCCACTAACACTTTCATTTTCATCCGAGTACCCAGACCTGGATTATAGTAGTTAACGTTTAGCCAGTTTTTGCATTCTTTCTTTCTCTTTCTCTCTCTTTTTCTGTGGCTTAACCATTTTATATTAAGTTGCAAGTGTCAATAGATTTTACCCCTAAATATTTCAGCATGAATCTCCCTCAAATAATGACAGTCTCCTCAAGCATAATGCCATTATCTAACCTCAGAGAAATAACATTAACATGGTAGTATTTAATGCTTAGTCTCTATACACATTTACCCAAATTGTGTTATACCAAAAATGTCTTTTTAAGTTATTTTTTTTAAACTAGGATTCAAATAAAATTTGCATTGTATTTATTTGATCTCTTTAGAATCTTTTAACCTGAAAGAGTCCCCTCACTTCCTCCCGCACCTTCCACCATTATGTAGTTTTTGAGTCCTAACAACTGTTTCTTAGAATGCCGTCAATTTTGGATTTGTCTGGTTGTTTCTTCTTTGGGTCATTAACTAGTTTCCCTTATTCCTTTATCTTTAATAAACTGGAAGTTAAAGTCTTGATTAAATTCAGATTAAACACTGGCAAAATATTTTATAGGTATGGTATTCTTCATACTGCATTACACGAGGAGGCATATAAGGTAAAAAGTTTCCATTATTAAGGATGCTAAATTTTATCATTTATGTGACTTTCCATAGGTAAGCTACAGTTGACCATCAGTGTCTGTAGGGATGTTGGTTCTAGGACCAACTGCAGATATCAGAATCTGTGGTTGCCTAAGTACCTAGTCAATACACTGTGTGGGGACTTCTGCATCTATAGATTTAACCAAACAAACACAGATTGTGTATTGCTGTATGTATTTGTTGAAGAAAATCTGCATGTTAGTGGACCCACCCAGTTCAACCCCAGTTATTCAAAGGTCAACTATAATGATATCTCAGGGTAATTTTAATTTGATTTCCTCTTATTATAAGTGGTGTTAATCTGTTTTGTTACTGGACAATTTACCTTTCTTTTTATTTTCTATGAAATTTTATTAATGTCTTTTGACTGATGATACTTAAAAATTATTTTATAATTTTGAAAAAAAAATGGAGATTAACAGAAGTATGTTCAAACTACTGCACAACTGCACTCATCTCACGTACTAGTAAAGTAATGCTCAAAATTCTCCACGCCAGGATTCAAAAGTATGTGAATCATGAACTTCCAGATGTTCAAGCTGGTTTTAGAAAAGGCAGAGAAACAAGAGATCAAATTGCCAACATCTGCTGAATCTTCAAAAAAGCAAGAGAGTTCCAGAAAAACATCTATTTCTGCTTTATTGACTATGCCAAAACCTTTGACTGTGTGGATCACAATAAACTGTGGAAAATTCTGAAAGAGATGGGAATACCAGCCCACCTGACCTGCCTCTTGAGAAGCCTGTATGCAGCTCAGGAAGCAATGGTTAGAATTGGACATGGAACAACAGACTGGTTCCAAGTAGGAAAAGGAGTACGTCAAGGCTATATATTGTCACCCTGCTTATTTAACTTATATGCAGAGTACATCATGAGAAACGCTGCGGTGAAGGAAGCACAAGCTGGAATCAAGATTGCCGGGAGAAATATCAATAACTTCAGATATGCAGATGACACCACCCTTATGGCAGAAAGTGAAGAAGAACTAAAGAGCCTATTGATGAAAGTGAAAGAGGAGAGTGAAAAAGTTGGCTTAAATCTCAACATTTAGAAAACTAAGATCATGGCATCTGGTCCCATCAATTCATGGCAAATAGATGGGGAAACAGTGACAGACTTTATTTTTCTGGACTCCAAAATCACTGCAGATGGTGACTGCAGCCATGAAATTAAAAGATGCTTACTCCTTGGAAGGAAAGTTATGACCAACCTGGACAGCATATTAAAAAGCAGAGACATTACTTTGTCAACAAAGGTCTGTCTAGTCAAGGCCATGTTTTTTCCAGTAGTCATGTATGGATGTGAGAGTTGGACTATAAAGAAAGCTGAGTGCCGAAGAATGATGCTTTTGAACTGTGGTGTTGGAGAAGACTCGAGTCCCTTGGACTGCAGGGAAATACAACTAGTCCATCCTAAAGGACATCAGTTCTGAATACTCATTGGAAGGACTGATGTTTAAGATGCAACTCCAATACTTTGGCCACCTCATGTGAAAAGTTGACTCATTGGAAAAGACCCTGATGCTGGCAGGGATTGAGGGCAGGAGGAGAAGGGGACGACAGAGGATGAGATGGTTGGATGGCATCACCGACTCAGTGGACATGAGTTTGAGTAGACTCCCGGAGTTGGTGGTGGACTGGGAGGCCTGGCGTTCTGCAGTCCGTGGGGTCACAAAGAGTCGGACACGACTGAGCAACTGAACTGAACTGACTGAACTGAAGACAGAGCAGAAGGTTCCCATCTACTTTTCATTCAGCTTCTCGCATGTTAGCATTTCACATTATGATGGTACATTCACTGAAACTAGGAACTTAAAATTGGTATAATGTTATTCACTGAACTATAGACTTTATTCAGATTTTGCCAGTTTTTCCACTAATATTACTTTTTCTAGTGCAACCTCTAATCCAGAACCTGTCTCCTTAATCTCTTCCAATCAAATGAGTTAGCTGTTTGTCAATTTTTTTTTTTTCCATGACCCTGAAACTTTTGAAGAATATTGTAGAGTGTCCCTTGTTTTGGGTTTTTCTGATGCTTTTTCATAATTTGACTGAGTTATAGATTTTTGGAAAAAATCTCACAGACCTGAAGTGCTTTTTCATTGTGTCAGATTGGAGGTATATGATATCAACATGACATAACCAATGTTATAAACTTGATCACTTGGCTAAGATAGTTCCTTCCAGGTTTCTCCACTATGAAGTTACTTCCCTCTCCTCCTCCATATGCTATATGTTAAAAGTAAATAAATTCTATCCACACTCAAAGGAAGGAGAATCATCTTCCAGCCTCAGAGGGAAAGTACAGTTGGTGGATCTATGTTAAAACCATAATAGTAATTTAAAAATATTTTTGTGAAGCTACTTTGCAGGTATGAAAATATCCTGTTTCTCCTTGGAGTTGTAAACACTAATTTAAACATTTGCCAGTGAATATTGTCTGCAGCAATTTTCATATGGTGCTATACTGGTTTTCCATTTTCCCACTTTATTCTATATTTATTATTTGGAATTCTTCTATAAGCCCCATTTAGTTATCAATCCAATCATTTCTTTATATTAGTACTGGCACATAGACATTTATTTTTTTCATTGGCTTGTAATTCAGCTTTTTGTTATTCATCATGTTCAAATTGTGGCTGTTGGAAGTTCTTTCAGATTGGGTCCTGTATCATTTTTTTTTAAGCTACCTTTCTAGCACCACAGAATATTTCAGGCTTATATTTTGCCTGCCATAATCTATGGACACATAGAAGTTTAAATTTTTTTTTATTTTGAAATATTTTAATGCATATAAAAGATTTGCAAAGATAGTAGAGAGTTCCTATATAAATGTCACCCAGTTTTTCCTAATGTTGACATCTTATACAACCATCATACAGTGCCCACTATGTTGGCTGTGTGGTCAGGGTTGACTACTGTGGAGCTAGTGATAGGCAAGACTGGTCTCGGACCCAGTTGGCTGCCTGGCTCTTTCTTTTGTGGAGGCTGCTGGCCCATTAGCGAACAGGTCCTAGAGAGGCTGATAGTGGTGCCTGATTGTCAAAGGTTGCTGCTGGCCTAATGGTGGTCCCACTGGTGGTCCTGGAACAGCTGACTGGGGAATCTAGGGGTCCCAGGACTGGTGCTGGCTCACTGGTGAACGTGTAAGCCCTTGGCACTAATCAGCTAGGAAAGTGAAAGTGAAAGTGTTAGTCACTCGGTTGTGTCCAACTCTTTGTGACCCTGTGGACTGTAGGCTCCAGGCTCCTCTGTCCATGGGATTTTCCAGGCAAGAAAACTGGAGTGGGTTGCCATTCCCCTCCCCAGGGAATCTTTCAGACCCAGGGATCGATTTCAGGTCTCAGGCATTGCATGAAGATTCTTTACCATCTCAGCCACTAGAGGAGCACAATTAGGCCAGAAGGAGGACTCCAAATTGGTGATTGCCAGCACCAACGTCCCCGACATAGAAAAGGTTCCTCCAAATGCCTGCGCTAGTATATATGTCTCATTCGCCTCCCGCCTCTCCAGGAGGCTCTCCAAATTAGCAAGTGGGTCCAATGTAAGGACCCTTTCAAATTACTGCCTATTTTCTGGGTCTTGGAATGTGTGTGGTTTTGTGGGCACCCTTTCAGGGTCTCTGTTCCTACAGCCCTCTGACTCTCCCATAGGCAAGCCCTGCTGGCCTTAAGCCAGATATTCTTTGAGGTCATCTTCCCCATGCAGGGCCCGCAGGCTGGAGAACCCTTTCTGGGGCTGTCACCTCTCTCTGCTTGGAAAGAATCTTTGCAATTGTGATTATCTTTCTGTTTGTGGGTCACTTACTCAGGGGTATGGCTCTCTCTCTCTTCTCCTTCCTGTCTTCTTGTGGTTCTTTTTTATATCTTTAGTTGTGGATAAATCTTTTCTGCTAGTCTTCAAGCTGGATTTAGAAAAGGCAGAGAAACCAGAGATCAGTTTCCTTGCTAAGAAATGAAACAATGTGCCTAATGGAAATCTCATTGTTTCTTGAAAAGCCCATTGGATCTTGATATAATCCTGATTAGGAAAATTAAGTAAAGAAATTTCCTCATTTTGAGATAGAATCTGCCTTCGCTTGTTTTTATCCATTGTTCTCTGTTCAACTCCTGAAGACCCTGTGAACCAGATTATTTCCCTTTGCCATATTTTGACATTCAGAGATCTGGTGATTACTAAAATATCTATCTTCTCTAGACTAATCATATCTATTCTTTTTCTTGTTCTTCATACAGCATGACTTCAAGTCACCTTAGCATCCAGGATGTGCTCTCTTAAGACAATTTTAGTTTCTTTATATTCCCACAAACATTTTGAAAATCAACAATATTTACTAGATACTTCTTATCAAATAGTGTCAAAGTAATGGATTATAATGTAGAAGGTTTCCTTAGTAGTCCAGATAGGATAATTTTTAAATTATTTGTCCTTTAATGTCTGTCTTCTCTATTTGACTGTTAGCTCTTTGAAGTAAGGGAATAGGTTTATCTTGGTCATCACTTTGTTTTCCATGCCTAGCATACTGCCTTTCTGATGCACAGTGTTCTGTAATTATCCAATGACTGAACAGATTGATGGGTGAAAATTAAGGTCTGTGGCATCATTTTTACTTTAATTCAATAATAAATTACTTACCCATAGTTTCAGTAGGGCTCTGATATAAACTGGTTCATGATAGTAAATCTCATAACTATTTCCTCTAAGAGCTATAAAATCTTTCTAGCATGACTTTTTATAAAGGAGAAACATCATACATCAAGAGGATATATCACAGAGGATAAAATGATTCTGTGATTCTGACCTGTGGAGTGTCCAAGTTATTAATGCCTATTTTTTCTTATGAATTCTTTTATTGACCTCTCACTTTGGAAAGAGGTTAAGTGTTAGGTGATTACTTAGTTGATCTGAAATAGCTTTGATACCATGCTCTCAACATCTTAATCAATACACATATGGGTACCCCTCCTCCTCAGGACTCTTACTCCTTAGATCTGGAATGAGGAGAGGATATACTTTTTTTTTTTTTTTTTTTTACATTTTACAGATGGTTCAAATGCAAACTTCTGATTGAGAGTCATCAAGTAGCTTGATGAGATAGCTTAGAGAATGAAGTAAAGTAGGATATAATAATTGCCTACAAATGCAAAAATGACAACATATCTACTCACTGAGTCCTCTGGAAAACTAATTAAATCCCAACTGGGGTCTTTTGCTATTTCAAAACTAATAGCTAACCAGTTGTGGGTGAGGGAAATGTCTTTTAGGTAACAATATCAGCAGAGAGGCCTAGAATCATTGTAATTCTCTTCCTCTACATTCTATAACCAGAAGCTGAAAATGGACTGTATTATCTCCTTTTCACTCCCTCTTTCAACACTCATTTTGTACCAGGGAGCCCAGACTGGGACTTGAATAGGAATAGACCTTAGGTTGTAAATCATTCATCATTTAGAAAAGTTATCAAATTTAGTGACTCTCTATTGAACCCTTTATTCAGTAACTTTTCCTTTCTCAACTCCCATCTCTTTCTCTCTCTTCCTCTCGCACACACACACACGTACACACATTCTTTTCTTCTTCACCTTCTCCTCTCCTCTCTCTAATTATTGCCTCAGCATCAGTTTGCAAACAGGTTTTTAACTCATTCAGAAGTTGATATTCTTCTGTCCCAGTCTTGCCATTGTGTTTGAATGTAAGAAAATTAGCTACTTTGAAAAGTTTGCCAGACTTATATTTATTGAAAATTAAGTAAAGTTAGTCATCCATGTTCATAGCTTTTTCACTCTTCTCTTTCTGTTCACTATACTTTACTCTCTGGATTTGGTAGATCATGGCCAAATGGGAGACTTTTCTAGTTGTGTTTGTGATTACCTAACCTTGAGAATGAGGAACAGTAAAGCAATATTCTCTAAGTATCAAGAATTTCTTCCTAAATAGTCTTAAATTCTTCTCCCTTTGGAAGAAGTAAGATGAAGTTTATATAAAGTTTTGTTTCAAACCTAAGTATGTTTTGGGGCTTCCCTGGTGGCTCAGAGGTTAAAGCATCTGCCTGCAATGTGGGAGACCTGGGTTTGACCCCTGGGTTGGGAAGATCCCCTGGAGAAGGAAATGGCAACCCACTCCAGTATTCTTGCCTGGAAAATCCCATGGACAGAGGAGCCTGGTGGGATATACTCCACAGGGCAGGAAAGAGTCGGACATGACTGAGCGACTTCACTTCACTTCACTAAGTATGTTTTGGCTTAAAACATATTATAGTCCAAACATAATTTCACCTTAGTATCTGAGACCTGGCTAGAAAGGTTTTGTTTGCGTGAATGTTGCCAAGGGTTGTCTTCCTAAGTTAGCGAGGTGAGTTGAACTCATAATGATGTAACACCAGGGAAGAAAGGGACCACTGGGACCAGGTCTGCTCCTCATGCTGAGGAACAGTCCTTGAGTAGAATAGACGTGTCACATTGTGCGACTTTGGAGGAGGCTCTGTGGTTTCGTTTCTCCTAAAAGAATAAGACCTACCTAAAAGTAAAGGTTTCAGTTCAGTTCAGTTCAGTCGCTCAGTCGTGTCCGACTCTTTGTGACCCCATGAACCGCAGCACGCCAGGCCTCCCTGCCCATCACCAACTCCCGGAGTTTACTCAAACTTGTGTCCATCGATTCGGTGATGTCATCCAGCCATCTCATCCTCTGTCGTTCCCTTCTCCTCCTGCCCTCAATTGTTCCCAGCATCAGGGTCTTTTCAAATGAGTCAGCTCTTTGCATGAGGTGGCCAAAGTATTGGAGTTTCAGCTTCAACCTCGGCCCTTCCAGTGAACACCCAGGACTGACCTCCTTTAGGATGGACTGGTTGGATCTCCTTGCAGTCCAAGGGACTCTCAAGAGTCTTCTCCAACACCACAGTTCAAAACCATCAATTTTTCGGTGCTCAGCTTTCTTTATAGTCCAACTCTCACATCCATACATGACTACTGGAAAAACCATAGCCTTGACGAGATGGACCTTTGTTAACAAACTAATGCCTCTGCTTTTTAATATGCTGTCTAGGTTGGTCATAACTTTCCTTCCAAGGAGTAAGCAACTTTTAATTTCATGGCTGCAATCACCATCTGCAGTGATTTTGGAGCCCAGAAAAATAAAGTCTGCCACTGTTTCCCCATCAATTTGCCATGAAGTGATGGGACCAGATGACAAAATCTTAGTTTTCTGAATGTTGAGTTTGAAGCCAACTTTTTCACTCTCCTCTTTCACTTTCATCAAGAGGCTCTTTAGTTCTTCTTCACTTTCCGCCATAAGAGTGGTGTCATCTGCATATCTGAGGTTATTGATATTTCTCCCGGCAATCTTGATTCCAGCTTGTGCTTCTTCCAGCCCAGCGTTTCTCATGATGTAATCTGCATATAAGTTAAATAAGCAGGGTGACAATATACAGCCTTGATGTTCTCCTTTTCCTATTTGGAACCAGTCTGTTGTTCCATGTCCAGTTCTAACTGTTGCTTCCTGACCTGCATACAGGTTTCTCAAGAGGCAAATCAGGTGGTCTGGTATTCCCATCTCTTTAAGATTTTTCCACAGTTTATTGTGATCCACACAGTCAAAGACTTTGGCATAGTCAATAAAGAAGAAATATATGTTTTTCTGGAACTCTCTTGCTTTTTCAATGATTCAGTGGATGTTGGCAATTTGATCTCTTGTTCCTCTGCCTTTTCTAAAACCAGCTTGAATATCTGGAAGTTCACACTTCACATATTGCTGAATCCTGGCTTGGAGAATTTTGAGCATTGCTTTACTAGCGTGTGAGATGAGTACAATTGTGCAGTAGTTTGAGCATTCTTTGGGATTGCCTCCCTTTGGGATTGGAATGAAAACTGACCTTTTCCAGTCCTGTGGCCACTGCTGAATTTTCCAAATTTGCTGGCATATTGAGTGCAGCACTTTCACAGCATCATCTTTTAGGATTTGAAATAGCTCAACTGGAATTCCATCATCTCCCCTAGCTTTGTTTGTAGTGATACTTCTAGAACTAACACCCCAAAAAGATGTCCTTTACATTATAGGGGACTGGAATGCAGAAGTAGGTAGTCAAGAAACACCTGGAGTAACAGGCAAATTTGGCCTTGGAGTACAGAATGAAGCAGGGCAAAGTTTAATAGAGTTCTGCCAAGAGAATGCACTGGTCATAGCAAACACCCTCTTCCAACAACACAAAAGAAGACTACACATGGACATCACCAGATGGTCAACACCAAAATCAGATTGATCATATTCTTTGCAGCCAAAGATGGAGAAGCTCTATATAGTCAGCAAAAACAAGACCGGGAGCTGACAGTGGCTCAGATCATGAACTCCTTATTGCCAAATTCAGACTGAAATTGAAGAAAGTGGAGAAAACAACTAGATCGTTCAGGTATGACCTAAATCAAATCCCTTATGACTATACAGTGGAAGTAAGAAAGATTTAAAGGACTAGATCTGACAGACAGAGTGCCTGATGAACTAGGGACAGAGGTTCATGACATTGTACAGGAGACAGGAATCAAGAACATCCCCAAGAAAAAGAAATGCAAAATGACTGTCTGAGGAAGGATTACAAATAGCTGTGAAAAGAAGGGAAGTGAAAAGCAAAGGAGAAAAGGAAACATACACCCATTTGAATGCAGAGATCCAAAGAATAGCTAGGAGAGATAAGAAAGCCTTCCTCAGCGATCAATGCAAAGAAATCGAGGAAAACAATAGAATGGAAAAGACCAGAGATCTCTTCAAGAAAATTAGAGATACCAAGGAACATTTTATGCAAAGATGGGCTCAATAAAGGACAGAAATGGTAGGAACCTAACAGGAGCAGAAGATATTAAGAAGAGGTGGCAAGAATACACAGAAGAATTGTACAAAAAAGATCTTCATGACCCAGATAACCATAATGGTGTGATCACTCACCTAGAGCCAGGCATCCTGGAATGTGAGGTCAAGTGGGCCTTAGGAAAGTAAAGGTTTGGTGCAGTCAACTAGTTTCTAAAACACCTTTCATGCTTTCTCTGTCATCAGACCCATCCATCCGAAGGAAAAGAAACACCTGGATATTCAGTTTTGGACCAGGAAGTAAGAATAGGGACATAGGCATCTGGTTACTTTATCTTTTCAATGTTCATCTGTAGCAGACAAAGAAATATGCCCTTCCCCACCACACCTCTCCCTTATTTTAGTATTGGTATAAAGGATTTTTTTATAATACTGTAATAATATAGTACTCAAGCTGTAAGATTAGCTTCCTGTTCTTACCTTTAAGAAAACGACCAATAGAAGTTTTCTCCATCTCAGAATAAAATCAAGTCACAATGCATAACTCTCTCAGGCATATTTACATACTAAGTCTCTCATTAAAAAAAAAAAAAAAGCTTTAGTCTTCTACTGAAGAAATTTCAGACAGGTGGACTGGAGTGGGCTAGTGTGGTTATAGGGCATTTTGGGGAACCTATGGTCACAATGGGGCTCCTACATTCATATCAAGACCTGGAAGCACTAACAAGCCCTGAGGATGGCAGGAAGAGCAGACTCCAGCATTAAAATGCCTATAGCTCTTGAGCTTTTCCCAACTAAGATTCCGTATACACATTAAAGGGCCTTTTGTTGTTGTTGTTTAGTTGCTAAGTCATGTCCAACTCTTTTGTGATCCCATGAACTGTAGCCTGCCAGGCTCCTCTGTCCATGGGATTTCCCAGGCAAGAATACTGGAGTGAGTTGCCATTTCCTTCTCCAAGGGATCTTCCTGACCCAGGGATCAAACCCTCATCTCCTGCATTGGCAAGTGGATTCTTTATCCTCTGAGCCACCAGGGAAGCTCAAAAGGGCCTTTCAGAAGCTTGTTAATGACTTTGATCTTCTACCGAAGTTCAATTTCCCCACTAACATTCTTATGTTAATAAACCTATTCTAAATAATTGACAAAGAATTTTCAGATCAGCAAGCTCATAGCACATAGTCATTTCAGGTTCCAGTCTTGGGGTTAGAGAAAACTAGGCTTGAATCCTAACCACTACACTGATTACAATGACCTAGGACAAGCCACTTAACCTCACTGATTCTCAGATTCATTACCTATGAAAAGGAGGTAATGATGTTCAACCTCTAAGGGAAGAGAGAGAAAGCCATCAAGTGCCTGTCATAGAGGAAGCAGCAAGTACAACATGGCTGATATTTTGATGGTCACCTACTAACCTCATAGTCTGCTTGTTCCTTCTCTTCCCACCAGTGAAGCCCAGACATAAAAAGCCATACCAATGATGACTACAATAGTTACTGATATTAATCATTATTTCACTTCACATTTACTAAAGTGGTGAATTCATGGACATCATCTGGCACATAATTAATAATCTTATCCTTATGATTCAGAATTAAGCTGAAAATTAATGCTGAATATACTAAATATTGTGGTCACAAAGAGTGGGACATGACTTAGTGAGTGAAGAACAGATACTAAATATAGTTCACACTCACCTCCATCTCCCCACTCCAAAGAAATCCCCTACTGTTTTTGAATTCCAAACTCTTCTTTCTCTTTTCTTGATTAAACTTGGCCTTTTTTTCAAAATGAATGTCATAAAAAAATCTAACTCTTGTGACATAATCATGGGAAAGGTAACTTTGGGGAAAGATTTAGGCTGGAAACACATTTTGTTTCTAGTGCTGGTGCTTATTTTATCCCAGTGCATTCTGGCTGGAATGAGGGCTGCCTCAGGCCACTGGCTTCTCAGGTATTCATTAATCCTAAAGAAAGCGTCAGGTTGAGGTCATTACTGCTTAATTACAGTCTGTGATTACTGGCACTTTCTTCAGTGACCTTATTTTGTGTGCTGGCCTATTTGTTCACCAGAGAATCCATGCAGCTGGAAATTTTGGCTGACTAGAAAGTATAAATAGAGATTTTTTTTTTTTTTTTTGGTTGCGGGGGGCTTAATTTGAAGACTGTTCTTGCTGAAATGTCAACACATTTTTCTCCCATCTGGATATGGTTAATCACGGTGCTTGCTTTTATATACTTTTCCCATATAAGCTGTGCTTTTGAGGTGTGCCTGAACTTATCAAAATGCTGCTTTAAATAAGTGGAGCTCGGAGCAGAAGTGTTCTTCTATCCTTATTCACTCTTTGTGGGCATAACAGGGGAGGTTTTCTTAGGAACGCTTCAGCATATTAGAACCTGTAGTTCTAGGGACAATCCAAGACTATGTGGAAATTGGAAGGAATTTTAATTCCATGATCACTCTAAGAATAATATTGCTCTAAAATCATAGGGAAAGAAGATGGACCTAGTGGAAGGGAATATTTGGCTAGGAACTGAAAACTCTGGCTGGATTCTATGCTTAATTGCAGCTGATTCCCAGGGAAAATAGTTTTACTTATTCACACAGTATTAAAGCCATAAATAATTATTAAATGCTTTCTGTGGGCCACACGCTGGGAAAGGTATTGTGGCTGCTGAAGGCTGGGAGGCCTGAGATAGTATTTTCTTTTTCGTCCTTATGTCTGTAACACCTTCCCCAGTGAATGGCACTGTGTAAATAAATGAGTATAGCTGAGTTCCAATAAGATTGTATGTATGGACAATGAAATTTTAACTTCATACAACTTTTTGGCATGTTATGAAGTATCACTCTTGAGTTTTTAAAAACAATTTTAAAAAGTGAAAACTATTCTTTGCTCATGGACTGTACAAGAAGACAGCAGTCTAGATTCAGCTTATGGGCTGTAGTTTTACAAACCCCTGATATATAGTATACCATAAACAAAATAGTCAACAACATGATCTCTTTTGGTAGCAGATTTTCTGGGTTCTGTGGAAACATATGGAACTTTGGGGTGTCTGAGTCTTTCACAAGGAAATGATGATGTCTATGATGGGACCAGAAGAATGAGTTGGGATGAGTCAGTTGAGGCCAGAGATAAACATGTGCAGAGACCCAGAGGCAAGAGAGTAAATACAGTAAACGTACAATTGAAATGCAGAATATGAGATGGGAAAAAGTGATAAATGTGGAGTCTGTTTAGGTAAGCAGGGGTCATATCAGGAATAGATTTATATGCTATATAGAGGATTTTTAAAGCAACAGGAAGCCTTTATAAGGTTTTTAGTAAGAAGTATAAGATTAAATTTGTGGCTTAAAATATCTCTATGGAAGCATGAGAAGGATGAAGTAGAAATGACTGTGTGATAATATGACTTTATGAAAACTAGTGGAAGGTCAAATTTAGTCTGTGGGTCTTACTTTGCTGAACTCTCCTATAGACACGGTTAGACAACCTGATTGAAATTTTGTTCTGTAGCTAACTAATTTTTAAGAAATTACTAAAATTATTTACTATCAAGTTCTATTTAACTCTTCTCCTTCAAGAAGAAGTCCATCAGAACTCTGTAAAATATAAACGAAGAATAGAAAGAAAGCAGTTAAGTCTGGGAAAAACTTCAGACAACACCTATTTTATTTTATTGTATTCTCTGCTGTTACCACTGTCCCCCGGGACTTTGTCCTTCTGTAGGGTAATTTGCCCCATCAGTAGTTCTCCTGTCCCCATTTCCTCCTATCTGGATCCTGTTTCCAGCTCCATGACAATGGCCATATTTATTTGCGCTATAAGATGACTAGCTAGCTAACTTAAAACCCAGCCTTAGTCTTCTAATTTCTGAACTTCAAATTCAAGTAGAGAATAGCAAGACCTATCGGCCAGATTATTTAATTATAAAAGGTTTGCTTTCCTGTGATTTTGATAAAAGAATGACCCTCAAATGATGAAATCCTGAAGTCTGCCTAGAATAGAAACGTGTGCAGGAAGTAAAGTGACAAAAATGATAGGCTGGGATAAAAGCACTAATAAAGACGAATATGAAGCATCTCTGTAGAAGTATAGAGTTCCTTTTCACTGAAAGATTCAGCACAAATATCCAAACTTGAAAGTTTCGACTATAGGAACAGAAATTATAAATATGAAAAGTGTGTGGTAGAAAAACCCATGGAATGAGATCAGTAAGATCAGGGCGGTAATCTTATAAAAATGCCTCTGGGGTGAAAGTGACTGCAGAGGCCCATTTCTCTCTCTGGTGGATGCTCTTCCAGTTCTCTTCTCTGTTGCTGCAGTCTGTTGACTTCAAAAGATGATTATTATCTTTCGGTTTTTCTTGTTCTCAGTGGCAGTATTAATGTGCCCAAACCCATTTATTCCCATTTTTAAGTAGAAATCTGCTGCTCCTGTTAATTTGCTTCAGTCGTGTCCAACTCTTTGTGACACTAAGGACCATAGCCTGCCAGGCTTCTCTGTTCAGGAGATTTTCCAGGCAAGAATACTGGAGTGGATTGCCATGCCTTCCTCCAGGGGATTTTCCTGACCCAGAGATCTCTTGCCTTGGCAGGCAGGTTCTTTACCACCAGCACCATCTGGGAAGTAAAACTCTGCCACAGTCAATTTTGGATTGATAGATATTGCTATATATTAGTCAACAAATGTCAGATAAGAAATACTTACTATAAAGTGGACTTGCAAGTATTTCTGCCCTCGGTACTGACTTAGTTTAGGGTAACTGAGCATCAGCAGATCTGCAAAGGAAGACCTTTATATAATTAAAGGAGGCCTCAATTTCATTTGATATGGGGAAATGAACCCTGGTTAGAAGGAACAGTAGAGTGGAGCTGGTTGTCCTAATAACATGGGAAAAGTGAAACAGAAGTAAGTTGAAGAGTGTTAAACCACACTAATGATTGTCTCGTGCATGACTAGCTTTGTTGCCAATTCAAATAATGTAGCTAAATCATGGCTTTGGACTTCCTCAGAAAGCCATGAGAGAAACTGAAAAATTGTTGGCAAATCATGCACAAAAAATTGTGATTTGTTCAGAAATGAATTTTTGGCCTAGATTACCAGTCTCATCCTTGTTTTATGTGCCAATATTGGAACTTGAACATATGATGTCATAGCTTTTGCTGGCTAGGGCAGACTTATCTTTGCAAATCCATGGCTGATGCCTACAGATAACAACAGAAACCATCCTAGTCCTTCTACCTACATTGTCACACTTACTGGAATTTTAGTTTCTTAATGAGGTTTGAACAATGTTTGTGTACATGAGTACTTTTATCTAAATAATGGCCTCAACACAAAGCAGAAACATAAAAGATAAAAAATATTTTAATAGTATTTACAGGCTCCCAGGGGATGTTTTGGACTTTAATCTTAGAGCTGCGAGACTTCCTGAAGATGATCTGAAATAATATTTGTTTGCATGTTTTTATTTTTTAAAGAAAATGCATATTCAAGAAACACTCAGAAAGGTCTGATACAAATATTATGACACAATAATAGTTAGATCTAAGTCAAAGATGTTTGCTCTGATTCTGATTTTAAAAATAACATTGTTATACTTTTTCTGATTATAAAGATAATACTTTTCTGTACAAAATTGAAAAAATTTTTCTTTACCTGTTCACTTAGAGAAGCAGCAGTTCATATAAAACTTCATCTTTTTATAGAACATATATACATGTGTGTATATGTCTATGTACACATTGTTTTAAATGGACTGGATACAAACTTTTTAATTTTTTTTCCAATTAATTGTATTTATTGAGAACTTTCTTCTCATTACATTTTCTATAAAATGTAAATTTAATATGTAGAAAAATATGTATATATAACATATCACTGATGGCCATATAATTTGTTTGAAACTTTTCACCATGTTCTATGGACATTCTAAAACATAAATCTTTTTGTACACATCTGATCATCTTATCAGAATAACTTAAGAAATACAAGACAAAATATTCACAACTTTAAAGCTTTTGAATAACATACCAATTTACCCTTCAATATGATAGCATCAATTTCACTGAGCATTTGCTAGTACTGAGAACTGTGCATTTATCTTTCTCAGCTTCACAGATGGCAAAAAAATGCACTTCATTGTTCATGTAGCATTATTTACCATTTTGTATTACTGGTAAGTTATATATACGTTAAAAATGTTTATTGGCCATTTGTGTAATATAAGCTTTTCTTTAGTGGATTGCTACTTTATGTACTTTGCTTACAGTTATATTAAGTGGTTTTTATTTTTCTTACTATTGGATAGACCTCTTTCAATATAAAGATTGTTAGCCATTTGTCTGTTATACATGTTCCAAAATATTTGTTGTAATTTTCTTTTTAATTTTTTTATGTAATGAAATTTTTACTATACATATAATTAAACTTATAGAAATAGAAATCACAGAAATATATCACTTTTCTTTATAGTTTCTTCTTTTGATTATCCTATAGTTCTTTGGTACAGTTGATTTTGCTATAGTTTGATCTTTGCTATAGTTTGATCTGATATGTATTTGATCAAAATTAAATATTATGTTTACCTACATGTTCTTTTACTTCTTTTATGGTTTCATTTTTTTCTTTTATATTTAACTCTTCAATCCATTTGGTTATATATGGGACATGATAATTATATAACTTAACGTTTTCCAAATGTCCAGTTTATTGCATAGTTTTTTTCATATACCAATTTTTTAATATATGCTAGGTCTTTTTAATAGTCTTTCTATTTGTGGTCTGTTTTGCTTGAGTATTGCACTGCATTACTTATTGTTTCAGAATATATTTCAACATTTAGATAGCTGGGTATGCCATCTCTCTCTTTACTATTATTCTCTTTTCAAAATGTCTTGAATGTTTTTACCTGTTTGTTCTTCCATATAATTTGAAAGATAATTTTTTTTAAGGTACTGAAATAATTCCACACAGGTTTTCAAAACTATGAGTAAGCTTTTGGTGAACTCTCCTGTTTGGAAAGGCCTTAAATAAATATTGGTAGGTTTAAAAAAGACAAAACACCAGGTATACTGTTTAAAAATTAATAAAAGTTACATTTGCTTGAATATGCAAAGGATTTCTCCTGTAGGACTCATAAGAAATAGTTCTTGGTTTCAGAGTTGGAAGACAAAGGTGGGTGGGACATTTACTTTTTACTAAATATTCGTTTATATTCATGAATTTTGTAACATGCACTTATACTATAACCTGCAGAGTAAAACAACAAATTAAAAATTTTCAGTGACCAAATAACAGCCTTTAAGTTAGGTTTTAACTTATCCTGAGATTTAGACATTAAGGAAATTAAAACTTTGAGGATAAAACACCTGCCCCAACTCCTTCAACCAGAGTGCTCCTCCTCAAGGAATGGGGTACAAAGGACCCACAAACAAACTTAGTCCAGGAAGCACTTTTTTTAACAGTAATTTTATTTGTTTTATTTTTTATTGAGGTAACTCACTTGTAACATTATAAAAGTTTCATGCTTACAACATTATGTCCCTACTTCTGTATTCACTGCAGTACAGGGTGTTCAGGGTGTCATTTGCTGTTGTGTCCAACTCTTTCAACTCCATGGACTGTCCCCCACCAGGCTCCTCTGTTCATAGGATTCTCTGCAGCAAGAATACTGGAGAGGGTTTCCATGCCCTCCTCCAGGGGATCCTCCTGACCCAGGGATTGAACCTGCATCTTTTATGTCTCCTGCATTGGCAGGTGGGTTCTTTACCATTAGCGCCACCTGGAAAGGCCATGCTCACCAGCAAAAATTGTTTCCTTCACTTCCACTGTGGCTCAGGTGGCTCCCGCTTGCAATGCAGGAGACCTGGGTTCGATCCCTAGGTTGGGAAGATCCCCTGGAGAAGGGAAAGGCTACCCACTCCAGTATTCTGGCCTGGAGAATTCCATGGACACTACAATAGGGGTCTCAAAGAGTTGGACATGACTGAACGACTTTCACTTCACTTCACTTCACTTCAGTTACCACACAGTTGACTCCCTTCATCTATTTCATCCTCCTCCCTACCCCTTCCCCTCTGGTAACCACTAATATGTTCTTTGTATCTATGTGTGTGTTTTTGTTTGGTTCATTCATTTATTTTGAGTTTTATTTTGTTTGTGTTATATACTTGTATGAGGGAAATCATATGGTATTTGTCTTCCTCTATCTGATTTATTTTGCTCGGCATAATACCTCAAGGTCCAACCATGTCCTACTGTTTCCTGGTTTTTGCTCAGTCTTGAACATAAGATTTTAATATGAATACCATTCAGTTTCTGAATGCAGCCTGTATCTTTAAACATTGAGAATAGGAAGCTAGCTTTTTCTCTGGGAAAAGAGCAGGAAAACTATAAAGATCCAGTGTGAAATTTGTGGTACATACACACAATGGAATATTACTCAACCATTAAAAAGAATGCATTTGAGTCAGTTCTAATGAGGTATATGAAACTGGAGCCTACTATACAAAGTGAAGTAAGTCAGAAAGGAAAACACCAATACAGTATATTAACACATATATATGGAATTTAGAAAGATAGTAATAATGACCCTATATGTGAGACACCAAAAGAGAAACAGATATAAAGAACAGACTTTTGGACTCTGTGGGGGAAGGTGAGGGTGGGATGATTTGAGAGAATAGCATTGAAACATGTATATTACCATGTGTGAAACAGATGACCAGTCTAAGTTCAGTGCATGAAACAGGGCACTCAAAGCCAGTGCACTGGGACAACCCAGAGGGATGGGATGGGGAGGGAGGTGGCAGGGGGGTTTGGGATGGGGGACACATGTACACCCATGGCTGATTCATGTCAATGTATGGCAAAACCCACCACAATCTTGTAAAGTAATTAGCCTCCAATTAAAATTAATTAATTAATTTTAAAAAATCCAGTGTGAAGCAGAAAGTGGCCAAGAGAATGGGGAGGGACCCAATATAAGTAACATGATATTTGGCATTAAAAATTATATACTGTCTTGAGCTCTTGCTGTGAGGTGGTGTATAATGGTGGTGAGGGAAGTATCACCTTCCTGGACATGTGGGAGAACACTTTTCAGCTGGGCATCAAGAGGGAATATTATTCTGACAAAGGGCTTTAATGCTTCCCATCCTAATGTCAGAGGAAAGAATGGAGCCCCTATAAAATACACCAAGAAACCAAGTGTCCACTCAGGTTAGTGGGACAAGGCTAACAATTCTCATCGTGTGGAGAAAAGCAATTCTTTTTATAACAGTAGACTTAATACTCTGAAATATATCTTTTGGCTTTTGAAGTCAGATAAAACTGTGTTTGCTATACTTCAGCCTCAAAAATTTGACCTTGGATAAGAGACTTGTTCTTCGATAGCTTTGTGGCAAGGTAATATTGCTGAGCTTTAAGTCCTTTCACAAGTAAAGAAGCTTTATATTTACCATAATATTTTCAACATTCATACATTCATTTGACAAATTACATAGCAGGCACTATTTCAGTCACTGGTGATATAGTGGTGAATAGGAAAAAATGTCCCTGCCTTTATGGAGCTTATGTTTTACTAAAGGAGAACTAAATAAAATAAAAATGTAATGTTTGGTAGGACACTTAGAAGAGTAAAACCTGAATGGATGATATTACATATATATTACATTTATTATAAAATCATATATATATATATATAAAAGATATATATATATATATATACACACACACACACACACTATAACATTGTAGATTATTTTTATTAGTTTAGCAAGTACATAAGCAAAGTTCAAACTGAGTTTTAAAGATTTTAACCAAAGCCCTAGTGGAACAATAGCCCCATTGCACCTAGGAGTTGGAATGAGACCCCAAGAGAGCTTAGTCCCTTAATCTCAGTGGTAAAGGAGCTTCACTGGTCTTTAATAAAGAGGGATTCAGTCTCAGAACTAACCTAATATTCTTCATAAGTCATGTTCTGTGTGTCATAATCTATGCCTGGTTATCATTATACTTCAAGTTTCAATTCTTTGCAATGAATTATTCTATTTTTTTTTTTTTTACACAATTACTTTCTAAGAGGAACATTTTCTTAAGTCCATCAAACTGGAATTTTCTAACTACAGGGGAAATAAGTAGCCTAATTAAGAGAGATTCCTCGGCTGGACAAATAAAAGCAGAATTCTCTCTTAATGAGGCTATTATTTCCCCTATAGTTAGAAAATTCCAGTTTGATGGACTTAAGAAAATGTTCCTCTTAGAAAGTAATTGTGAACTTTCTCTGACCTTTATTATTTTTTTAAAATATTTATTGAGCAAGTCTTTCAAATTTCTCAGAAAAAATTAAGGAAAAGGTGAGTTAGTAGATGGAATTTATTCTGAGTTTTCAAAAGCTTTTTGATTTGATCCATCAGGGATTTGTGAGGAAAAACTGATAGTCTAGTGGACCTTTATCACCAAATATTAAGAACTACTTAAAACTATACAGGAAATCCACTAAGTCTCTCCTTAAGTGAGAAAATGGTGTTTTTAAAGACAAGTAGATAAGGTAAATATTCCTAATTAATTGTAGAATTAGACAACATCATCAAATAGTCCAAGCACACTTAAAATAATAATGGAAATGACCGAAATGCAAGGATGATATTTTGGAAGTTCAGAATAACAAGCCACAATTACAAAGAATTCTTTTTTAAATCAAAAGGCTTTTGGCCATTCATTTTCATTTAAGAGGCTTAGGCATATGGCATTACACATTGCTGGGCAGGCATTTTCTTAATTGAAAAACATGTGTGCCTTTCTTTTACCTTCATCAGAATACTCTGGAGAAAACATTCTACCATCCATGGACATTCACATCCTCTCCTCCTTACCAGCATTAGAAGTTCTGTGTTAACAAACCCAGCTGCGTTTGTGTGTTGCTTAGTCCAGCTGCGTTTGTGTGTTGCTTAGTCGCTAAGTTGTGTTTGACTCTGTAACCCTCTGGACTGTAGCCCACGAGGCTCCTTTGTCCATGGGATTTCCCAGGCAAGAATATTGGAGTGGGTTGCGATTTCCTCCTCCAGGTGATCTTCCCGACCCAGGGATCAAACCTGTGTCTCCTGCTTAGCAGGTGAATTCTTTACCACTGAGCCACCAGGGAAGACCTTGCATTTGTGTGATGCAGTCCCTTTTTCTAGCTTGCTTGTGTTTGGGCCAAAGGTGGAAAAGGGAAAACTCTCTAGAAAAGGAGACAATGTTTTTAAAGTCTTCACTGTTTCCATTTCAAAGGAAAGATGCATGATGAGGTCAAAGAACTAGGGAGGTTACTTTGTAAAGGATGCATTGGAAACAGACAGATTTTTTCGGAAGACCTCCCTTTCTTACCACCTGAAAATGGATTCCAAGTGACAACTGAATGCTCTGAGGTGTGAATGAGGGCTCTACTGAAGCAGGTTCATTGTCTTCCACCAGCATCTTCCCCTCATCTCCTAGCAAACTCTGCGAAAGGATGCAGGTAGTGTTAACGCAAGTTCTGTGCCCAATGCAGAGTGAGGCCAAGCAACCCTCAGAGTCTGGAGCAGAGAAAGGTTTATTGGAAGGTCACGCGCAAGGAGACACAGGAGATGTGGGTTCAACCCCTGGTTTGGGAAGATCCTCTGGAGGAGAAAATGGCAATCCACTCCAGTATTCTTGCCTGGAGAATCCCATGGACAAAGCAGCCTTGTACAGAGCGGGCTACAGTCCGTGGGGTCACAAAGAGTTGGACACAATTGAGCGTCTAAGCACTCATGCAAGGGAACAAGGAGGCTCCAGCCCTAAAAAGCCTCACGCTCCTTGAAGGCTTTCAAGAAAAGTTTTTTTTTTTTAAAGACTTTTTCAATGTGGACTATATTTAAAGTCTCTCTTGAATTTGTAACAATATTGCCAATATTGTTTTTTTTATGTTTTGGTTTTTTGGCCACAAGACACATGGGATCTTAGCTCCCTGACTGGGCATCGAACCCACACCTCTGGCATTGAAAGGCTAAATCTAAACCACTGAACCACCAAAGAGGTCCCTCAGCAAATCATTTTTTTAAAAGCCAGGTGAGAGAGGTGGGGCTTGCAGTGTATGTGATCAGATCATGCACAGTTCTCTGATTGGCTGATGATGAGGTTACAGAGTGGGGTCCCAGGGGTTAACATCATCAATCCTCAGGCTCCAGGAAGCTGCCTGCTCTGTGCTTATAACCATCAAGTAGTTAACATCTTCCTTCTGGTGGGGGCTTTTCACACCTGCAAAACAACTCAGGAAATTTGTATCAAATACTATTATCTAGGTACTTCACAGAGGAGCTAAAGCAGAGGATATGGGAGAAGAGCCCTGGTTGGTTACAGTAGGACGGTCCAGGGCTGGATTAAGGGACATTTTGGAGGATGGGAATCCAGCACATACACCCTGGTTCATAAGCTCATTGCTTTCCAGCAGAATTGCATACTAGGGGGCAGATGTTGAAGCCCTTCTCTCCTCATTTGAACACAGGAGAGTTAATCCTGATCATTTGTTTTGAAGGAGCTTTATGGAGTACAAAGGTTAAAGGTCGTATAGGACAAAGAGGATCTCTCAGCTCTCCAGCTCCCAGAACTGACAGTATCACATATAATCATATATATGCCCCATGGCTGACAGCCCAGCACTCTAAGACCTGAAGGTCTTAGTACCTGAGACTTGTACCATATCACCCTTTTAAAGGCTCCAAGGTATATTATCTTATTTCTCTGCCTGCCTCCTTCTCCCGCACTTATGTAGTACATATTTATCCATTGTGATGCAACTCTGAGCAACTGAGGAGTGTCAAATAAGTAGTCTGGAGAGACAGCTTAAAGAGATTGGCCATGCTGAGAGCATCATGTAAGGTTTCTGTCTGTCCAGCTAACCATCTCTGCAGTGCCCTTTCTGTGAGGGGTCCCATGCAGAGGAACAGAGCTTGGTCTCTGAGATCAGTTTCCCTGGCTCTGAATCTTAACTATACCTACTAGTGCCTATGTAGCATTGGACAAATATTTTTATCTCTCTGTGTTTCCCTTTTCTTGAGAAAATGAAAGATTAATCATAATATCTACCTAGAAAAGCTGTGTGTGACAATTAAATGAGTTAATATATTAACAGAACTTGGAACAGTGTCTGGTACATCAGTCACCTAAGTCGCTCAGTCATATCTGACTCTTTGTGACCCTGTGAACTGCAGCACGCCAGACCTCCCTGTCTATCACCAACTCCCGGAGTTCACCCAAACTCATGTCCATTGAGTTGGTGATGCCATCCAGCCATCTCATCCTGTTGTCCCTTTCTCCTCCTGCCCTCAATCTTTCCCAGCATCAGGTCTTTTCAAATGAAGAGTCAGCTTTTCAAATGTGAAGAGTCAGCTCTTCGCATCAGGTGGCCAAAGTACTGGAGTTTCAGCTTCAACCTCAGCCCTTCCAGTGAACACCCAGGACTGATCTCCTTTAGGATGGACTGGTTGGATCTCCTCGCAGTCCAAGGGACTCTCAAGAGTCTTTTCCAACACCACAGTTCAAAAGCATCAATTCTTTGGTGCTCAGCTTTCTTTATAGTCCAACTCTCACATCCATACATGACTACTGGAGAAACCATAACCTTGACTAGACAGACCTTTGTTGACAAACTAATGTCTCTGCTTTTTAATATGCTGCCCAGATTGGTCATAACTTTCCTTCAAAAGAGTAAACATCTTTTAATTTCATGGCTGCAATCACCATCTGCAGTGATTTTGGAGCCCAAAAAGATAAAGTCAGCTACTGTTTCCACATCTATTTGCCATGAAGTGATGGGACCAGATGCCAAAATCTCAGTTTTCTGAATGTTAAGATTCAAGCCAACTTTTTCACCCTCCTCTTTCACTTTCATCAAGAGGCTCTTTAGTTCCTTTTCACTTTCTGCCATAAGGGTGGTGTCATCTGCATATCTGAGGTTATTGATATTTCTCCCAGCAATCTTGATTCCAGCTTGTGCTTCTTCCAGCCCAGTGTTTCTCATGATGTACTCTGCATATTATATGCAGATGTACTCTGCATATAAGTGACAGGGTGACAATATACAGCCTTGATGTACTCCTTTCCTATTTGGAACCAGTCTGTTGTTACAAGTTCAGTTCTAACCATTGTTTCCTGACCTGCATACAGATTTCTCAAGAGGCAGGTCAAGTGGTCTGGTATGCCCATCTCTTGAAGAATTTTCCACAGTTTATTGTGTTCCACACAGTCAAAGGCTTTGGCATAGTCAATAAAGCAGAAATAGATGCTTTTCTGGAACTCTCTTGCTTTCTTGATGATCCAGGAGATTTTGGCAATTTGATCTCTTGTTCCTCTGCCTTTTCTAAAACCAGCTTGAATATCTGGAAGTTCACGGTGCATGTACTGCTGAATCTTGGCTTGGAGAATTTTGAGCATTACTTTACCAGCGTGTAAGATGAGTGCAATTGTGCGGTAGTTTGAGCATTATTTGGTATTGCCTTTCTTTGGGATTGGGATGAAAATTGACACTTTCCAGTCCTGTGGCCACTGCTGAGTTTTCCAAATTTGCTGGCATATCGAGTGCAGCACTTTAACAGCATCATCTTTTAGGATTTGAAATAGCTCAACTGGAATTCCATCACATCCACTAGCTTTGTTCCTAGTGATGCTTCCTAAGGCCCACTTGACTTCACATTCTAGGATGTCTGGCTTTAGGTGAGTGATCACACCATCATGATTATCTGGGTCGTGAAGATCTTTTTTGTACAGTTCTTCTGTGTATTCTTGCCACCTCTTCTTATTATCTTCTGCTTCTGTTAGTTTCATACAATTTCTGTCCTTTATTAATCCCATCTTTGCATGAAATGTTCCTTTGGTATCTCTAATTTTCTTGACGCGATCTCTAGTCTTTCCCATTCTATTGTATTTCTTTGCATTGATTGATGAGGAAGGCTTTCTTATCTCGCCTTGCTATTATTTGGAACTCTGCATTCAAATGGGTATATCTTTCGTTTTCTCCTTTGCTTTTTGTTTCTCTTATTAATAAAAGCTATATGAAAGTCTTAAACCTTTATTAGTAGTTTAGGAGTTCACTGGTTTTATGAACCCCTTGAAATTGTATACAGAACTCAGTGTGGCTACTTACATAGTATTAATATTTTTGGGGGGGCAGAGTGCTAAAATCATCTTTGAAATAAAAAAATCAGAATTACGTACAAGATAAAAAGCTTCCTTTTTATTTCTGAAAAAGAAGTTCTTTTTATATCTCTGGGAAAAAAAAGAAAGTTTAGGAACTACTGTGACAGACTAAGTGACATGAAGTCGCTTAGTCGTGTCCGACTCTTTGCGACCCCATGGATGGAGTAGCCTGATGCAGGGATTTTCTAGGCAAGAGTACTGGAGTGGGTTGCCATTTCCTTCTCCAGGTGACAGACTAAATAGGTCTCTAAATACTGTTAGTTTCTCTCATTACTAAAGCTTAGTGAACCATTTCTAATTTTGGCTCATATGACTAATAATTAAAATTTCAACTAAAATAATCCTTAAGAGTGTATTTACAGGGTGTCTGAAAGCTCTTGGTTAGATGTGTTGTTTGTTTTCTATAACTTTCTTTGAATTATTATTTTTTTTTATCCACTATTATAAGCAGAATCTAGCTAGAGAGGTTAGTGGGCCAAATAAATTAATCAAAGATAGCATAAAGCATTGAATATCCCAAGACTATTTTTTTAATGGACCTAACTTTCCAGATTCCTTAGCAATATTGTTCTTTACAGCATTGGACTTTCCTTTCGCCACCAGACACATCCATCACTGAGCATTGTTTCCGCTTTGGCCCAGATGCTTCATCCTTTCTGGAGCTATTAGTTATTGCCCTTTGCTCCTCCCCAGTAGCATACTGGACACCTTCTGACCTGAGGGGCTCATTTTCTGGTGTCATATCTTTTTGCTGTTTCATACTGTTCATGGGGTTCTCGAGGCAATACTGGAGAGAATTGCCTTTTCCTCCTGCAGTGGACCACGTTTGGTCAGAACTCTTCTCTATGACCCGTCCGTCTTGGGGGAGCCCTACACAGCTTGACTCAGAGCTTCACTGAGTTACTCAAGCCCCTTTGCTACAAGTCTGTGATCCATAAAAGAAACAGTAACAATTCCAACATTGGGAGTATTTTCCCCAGCGTTTGAGCTGCCCTGCATTAATGATGCAATCCACTAGATGTCAGTGTTTCCGTGAGAATGAATAAAGGCATTCTATTGTCATCCTTGAAGCAAAGGATTAATTGATTGCTATAAAAAGTTAGATGAAATAAAATGTTCTCCTTGCTCTTCAAACAAAGATAAGCTAATAACTTTGGACACAATTTCACTCCTCTGCATTCACCAAATGTCCAATTACATATCCTCTCTGCCTGGACCTTCAAAACAATCTAAAATTGAATGAAGGCAGTGAAAGAAGTCACAGGAGGATTTCTGCAGAGCTCCATTGCATCAGAAACAAAGCAATTTAATACATGTCTCCAAGATTACTAAATGCAATGACTTTAGTAAGTAATGTTCTTCCCGCATCTCCCCCTGTATTCTTTTTTCTTTTTGCTTTATTTGGGACATTAAAAAAAAAAAAAAAACTCTCTTTATAAAAAACAATGCTTCAGCCATTTTTCTTCAAGTAGTCTTGCCTAATTGGGATGAAGATGATCCTACGTGAATCATAAATTTGCATGAAATAGTCCTGCATTTTCAGATGTTCTGTTTTCACCATTGGAGCGCACGTTTTAGATGGTGTGCCTCTATCATCAGTCACAGGTAAGACAGCCATCTAGACAGCCCTCCAGAGAGGCAAGAAATCATAATAGATATTGGAAAATTATGTAACGGGAAGCATCTAAATGAGTAAGGAGGGTGGTTAAAGTGTTAAGGAAAATACCCAAACATGGGCTTCCTAATATCCCTACTCTCATTGTTTTATTTAGCACAGGTTCTTCCCATGAACAGAGAGCAGAGCAAATGTGACTAGCATTCTGTTACATGTGCACCGAAACTTCCCCAAAGTCAAATGCCACCTGGGAGTTTAAAGTCTACCATATATACTAGAGAATCAAACCTAGTAAGGTTGTCAAATACATGCTTGCGTTAAAACAGAGAGACTGATGAGGGTGGAAGTGCTTTTCTAATCAAAACAGTAGGAAAAATGTTTCAGGGATTCAGCCATCTGATGTTATTTTCAGGGCTGACAAGTATAGAAAGCAGATGGCTTCCAAGGCTGTGCTGGACACTGGTTCAGAAATATAACACAAGGTTAACAGTGACATATGCTGTCATCCGTGAGGTACCAGAGTTCCAAAAAAACATGGCAATTTCAGAACCTTCTCTAAAATAGTATTTCCTCTGTGCATTTTTTTTTAAGGTTAATGTAATCAAGGCTTAAAATGGCTCAGAGAAAAGAGGACATTTTATTTACCTTGGAAGATCCATTGGGGGACTTCCACAGAATTCAATCCTTTTGTTCTTTCACAGTTTTCTCTTACAACACTTTGACAGTGAAAGCATGTATTTGTGAATGACAGTTCATTATTTTATTGAGACAGTATTTCAGTGTGATCGTTTAAACATTTAAAAATGTAATTATTTCCTTTAAAAACAATACAGATAAGTTATTTATTTAAACCTAGGCTTGTAGACTTGAGAATACCAGATTTATAGTTATGGTGAGGCTTAAAGCTAGAATTGCTAGTAAGACTGTTTCCATATATTTCCTCCTTTTTCCCTTGTGGCTGGTCACTGATGTCTGATGTGAGTTTATTAGGGATTCACAAAAGAAATACTTTTGCCATCAGAAGAGAAATCCATTCATCACATAACTACCATCAATGTCTTATTGTAAGTCATTTATTCGCCTCCTTTTAGTGTCATGTGAAAGACAGCAGAAAAGTGTGTAGGATTCTTTCCGGAGGTGGATCTGATGGACTGTTCTGGATGGTAAGAGCCCGAGGTAACAGTGGAAGGCTGGATGTGTGAGGTGAACAGAAATATCCCTAAATTAAGAAGGATACATTATGTTACTAATAGAATCTCAGAAAAGCATTTTCCAATCTTTTTCAATTTTGCATTGGGAAGACCTTAAGAACAGGGCATTTTGTCCCCAAAATTATGTAATTGGTCTTACCTGAGACACGCCATTCCTGGTGGGAAAGGTAGAAAGACAAGGAAAAGGTGATTAATGGCGTTCTTGTTGTGATAGTATGCTGAGTTTAGTAAATCTTTGACCTCTGGGCCTGCAAGTTAGGGGTGCTAGAAAGTTTCCACTATTGCTTCTCTCTTTCCCCAGGTGAGTATCCTATATACAGATACGAGTGATCATAATTTTGGAGGCAGACACTCTCTTTTCAAGAATCACTTTATCATTTATGCTATGTTAACCTTGAGAATTTGCCTTAACCTTTCTACACTGCAATTTTTTCTCCTCCTTACAATGGAAAAAAAAAAAAAATCCCATGATTTGCCCATACAAGTCATGGGGTGGTTTTAAGTTTAAAGCCATAACAACTAAGTTCAAATGGGTTTTGTGAACTGTGAGGTGCTTGACACAATCTCTGGAGTGCAATTTTTAATATAAATGTTGTAGTTATGTCTTTTTAAAGTCCTTTGGGTCATGAAAACTGAAGTAATTGCAGGTAAAATATTTCCGGTATGAACTAGGTTAGAAAGCCTGACAATGTGTGGAACAGTATTGGAGAAAATGTATTCTTCTGAGAAAGGAAAAAAGAAATGCTGTGGGATTTTATCAACCCCCTGGCAATGGCACAAATTTCACAATGTACTATTAATAGATTTGGGGGTTGGGGATAGAATAAGAGTGCCAAGATTCTAATAGTATCCCTCTAATGTTTTCCTTGGAGATGAAGGAGATATCACATTTTTTTTTCCCCAAAAGTGTATCCTAAATGCTGACTTAGCTTGTGACCCTTTCAAAACATTTGTGATCATTCATTTTGATGACCTTCCTGATATGACTAAATTTTATGAGTTATTTTTACTAAGATCTTGCAAGGTTGCCAGATAACTAATTGTGGTGGAAAATAGCCAAGGAGCAGGGCCTGGAGAGGTACAAAGTATGAACTCATTCCGGCCTACCATCTATCAGCTTTCCTGATCTTTCCAACAACCTCCTTTTAAATTTGAATGCACATATTTCTCTATATTCTTCATTTAGTTTATGTCAGTGTCATGTATGTCTTTAAAGTTCACGTCTCTTAGTATGTTATCATCTTTTCCTATACATAGTCTATTACTATCTTTGAAACTCCCTATAGGTTCTCATGGAGCTTCCTCAGTGGCTCAGAATTCAGCAGTAAAGAATTCACCTGAAATGTTCCCACATTGGTTCCACAATGTTCCCACAGGTTGGATCCCTGGGTTGGGAAGATTCCCCTGGAGAAGAAAATGACAACCCACTCCAGTATTCTTGCCTGGGAAATCCCACAGACAGAGGAGCCTGGCAGGCTGCAGTCCATGGGATCTCAAAGAGTTGGACATGACTGCAATTGTGTGTTAGTTTGAACATTCTTTGGCATTGCCTTTCTTTGGGATTGGAATGAAAACTGACCTTTTCCAGTCCTGTGAGCACTGCTGAGTTTTCCAAATTTGCTGGCTTATTGAGTACAGCACTTTAACAGTATCATCTTTAAGGAATTGAAATAGCTCAACTGGAATTCCATCACCTCCACTAGCTTTGTTCATAGTGATTCTTCCTAAGGCCCACTTGACTTCACATTCCAGGATGTCTGGCTCTAGGTGAGTGATCACACCATTATGGTTATCTGGGTCATTAAAATCTTTTTTGGATAGTTCTTCTGTGTATTCTTGCCCTCTCTTCTTAATATCTTCTGCTTCTTTTAGGTCCATACCATTTCTGTCCATTATTGAGCCCATCATTGCATGAAGTTCCCTTGGTATCTCTAATTTTCTTGAAGTGATCTCTAGTCTTTCCCATCTATTGTTTTCCTCTATTTCCTTGCATTGATCACTGAGGAACATTTTCTTTCTCTCCTTGCTATTCTATGGAACTCTGCATTCAAATGGGTATATCTTTCATTTTCTCCTTTGCTTTAGCTTCTCTTTTCTCAGCTATTTGTAAGGCCTCCTCAGACAACCATTTTGCCTTTTTGCATTTCTTTTTCTTGGGGATGGTCTTGATCACTGCCTCCTGTACAATGTCACAGACCTCCGTCCATAGTTCTTCAAGCACTCTATCAGATCTAATCCCTGATATATATCTAATATATCATATATATATCATATATATATATATCATATCATATATATATCTAATCCCTTATAGTCATAAGGGATTTGATTTAGGTCATACCTGAATGGTCTAGTGGTTTTCTCTACTTTCTTCAATTTATGTCTGAATTTGGCAATAAGGAGTTCATGATCTGAGCCACAGTCAGCTCCCAGTCTTATTTTTGCTGACTGTATAGAACTTCTCCATCTTTGGCTGCAAAGAATATAGTCAATCTGATTTTGGTGTTGACCATTTGGCAATGTCCACGTGTAGAGTCTTCTCTTGTGTTGTTGGAAGAGAGTGTTTGCTATGACCAGTGCGTTCTCTTGGCAAAACTCTATTAGCTTTTGCTCTGCTTCATTTTGTACTCCAAGGCCAAATTTTCCTGTTACTCCAGGCATTCCAGTCCCCTATGATGAAAAGGACATCTTTCTTTGGTATTAGTTCTAGAAGGTCTTGTAGGTCATCATAGAACCGTTTAACTTCAGCTTCTTCTACGTTATTGGTTGGGGCATAGACTTGGATTACTGTGATATTGAATGGTTTGCTTGGAAATGAACAGAGATCATTCTGTCATTTTTGGTATTGCACCCAAGAACTGCATTTTGGACTCTTGTTAACTATGAAGCCTGCGCCATTTCTTCTAAGGGATTCTTGCCCACAATAGTAGATATAATAGTCATCTGAATTAAATTCATCCATTCCAGTCCGTTTTAGTTCACTGATTCCTAAAATGATGAGATGGTTGGATGGCATCACAGACTCAGTGGACATGAGTTTGAGCAAGCTCTGGGAGTTGGTGATGGACACAGAGGCCTGGCATGTGTCCATGGGGTCATAAAGAGTTGGACATGACTGAGCAACTGAACTGAAGTGAAGTGACTGAGCACCCACACATAGGATCTAATATAAATTTAGGCACCTGGGTCTTGAAATAAAACCTTTCAGCTTCAGGGAAAGGAAGCTAGATTCTAGATACAACTGAACTTTTTACCAGATATACAAATTTTATATTTATATGTTCAAAATTGGATGCATTTCCTCTCATGAAGACCCAAAAGAAGAGAGACAGCTTAGCTTATTACTTTGTATTAATTAATTCATTAAACCCTATGAAGTGCATATTGCATGTCAGGGTCTGTGTAGGGTCTGGACTTAAAAAGCGTGACAAGAATTCTGTCTATCATAGATGAACAGTAGAATGAGGATTTCAGAGAAAGAGAATTTTACCTGATAAGTTTGGGGGAATGGGGACCCCAGCTGCTGAGCTTTAAGATTCATATGCATTTGTGCCTTGTTTGGTTTATCCTAAGCTTCTTGGCTCATATGATAAACAATCTACCTGCAACCCAGGTTTGATCCCTGGGTCGGAAAGATCCCCAAAGAAGGGAATCACAACCCACTCCAGTATTCTTCCCTGGAGAATTCTGTGGACAGAGGAGCCTGATGGGCTACAGTCTATAGTGTTGCAAAGAGTTGGGCACAACTGAGTGGCTAACATTGTATCATAGAAAAGACATCCCAGAAAAGCTGCATTTTGTCTTCATACTTATTTTTTCCCATGGCAAAACTCATTGTTAATAGGAGGGCATGAGATTATGATATATCTTATATGTCTCCTTACTCTTAAATATGACTTTTCCAAATTCTTCAAAGTGGTAAGATATAGAAGGAGCATTCTTTAGCCAGCAAGTAAGGCAACAGTAGGAGACAGGGCTTTGTCTTCAAGGAAAACACAAGGTGGTTAAAGTATTTGGCAAAGATAATAAAAGAAAAGATGAAATGAGAATAGGGGAAGATGCTGCAGGTATAAACGTTCTCACTACTAGGGTCCAGGAAGACCCAGGTGGGCAAAGCAGAGGTTAGAGGTCAAGGTAGAGTGGCAGTCATTGAGTTAAATCTTGGGCACTGAGATGTTTTATGGATGGTGTGGAAAGGTGAGTAAGCTTTTTGTCGTCTTTCCCCACTTAAAAAAAATAATTTTATTTATTTTTTTATTTTTGGCTGTGCTGGGTCTTTACGGCTGTGCAGGCTTTTCTCTTGTTGCAGAAAGCAGGGGCTACTATTTAGTTGTGGTGCACTGGCTTCTCCTTTAGTGGCGTCTCTGGTCGTGGAGCGTGGGCTCTAGGGTGCCCAGGCCTCAGTAGCTGCGGCACATGTACCCAGCAGTTGCAGCCTCCGGACTCTAGTGCACAGGCTCAAGAGTTGGGGTTCACGGTCTCAGTTGCCCTGCCACACGTGGGATCTTCCTGGGCCAGGGAATCAAACCAGTGTCTGCTGCATTGGCAGGTGGATTCTTTACCATCAAGTCATCAGGGAACACCCTCTTCCTACTTTTTAAACTTCCCTCGAGTCCTCCAAGTCCCTCTACCAATGACAGATAAAATTACCTCTGAAGGTAAAGAATTAAGGAGCTGATTCTTACAGATGAAAATCTTAAGGGATGATGTCTCAATATATGTGTTCAGTCACTGAGTCATGTCTGACTCTTTGTGACCCCTTAGACTGTAGCCTGCCAGGCTCCTCTGTCCATGGGATTCTCCAGGCAAGAATACTGGAGTGGGTTGCCATTTTCTCCTCCAGGGGATTTTCTCGACCCAGGGATCAAACCCACATCTTCTGTGTCTCCTGCATTGGCAGGAGGGTTCTTTATCATTGAGCTACCTCCAGGAACTGCAACAACTCATCTGGAAGGCTCTGATGATTGGTTATTTAGTTAGGGGATTGGAGTTATGCAACTTGCCTCTTAACATAATCCAAACTGAAGGTAGACATAATGGTAGAAGTGTTTCTCCTATACTTACACACGTGGTTTAATGGATTTGTTGATCCAAAAGCTAATACTATTCTGTATCTGATGGCTATGGCTCAGGGTGAGCAATAACACACTGATCATACCATTAATTCCAGATTTTAGATGAAAGAAAGAGAGAGAATCCTAAGTGACCGATTCAAAGGGAGAAGATCTGGCATTTGTGTGAGACAAATGAGACAGCTATGCATAGAGAAGATAAGGGTGTAGAATGACTAATCTCACCTGAGGAAGAAACTCTCTCATTGTGAATAAATGTATCAATAGATACAGATGGAAATTTATGGCAGTATCTTTTAAAACAGGAACTTATTGGAAATCACATAAATACCTCTCCATGAAAATAGAGTAAGCTTACATTGTAATCCTTAATGGATGCTATTTCATTTTATGCTTTTACATACATCTAATTTTTTTCCCTTAGGATAAGTTCCTAGAAAGAGAATTTCTGTGTCAAGGATATATTAAGTGATTCAATATACTCTGTAATCTGTATGCAAGAAAGGTTTTAAAACATTTAAATTATTTGTTTGAGTGATTAATGTTTTAAAAATTATACTCCCACCAGCAGAGTATGAAAGTTCCTATTTCTTTACCTCTTGGATATTATCCTTTTATCCTCCACTGTAATAGATAAATATTACATTTTATTGTCCATATAATTTTTATTTATTTATTAATGAGTCAGCTTTTAAAACATGGGCCATTTTTATTTCTTCTTTACTGGCTGCTTCTTCATGTTCTAAGGCCATTTGGGGGGTTACTTTTTTCTCTTTTTCATATTCATTTTAAGAACTATTTATGTATTCACCTCAAATATGTTGCAAATACTTTTACCCGTTTATGTTTTTTTAATTATTATCTTTGTCATTTTATGGGATAATTTTACCTAATTTTTAGGTAATTGCATTTATCAGTCTTTTACTTTTGGCTTCTACTTTTGGTGTCATGCCCAGAAAGACTTTCTCCACTATGATGTCATTTAAAAGAAAAATTTATATTCTCTTACTATCAGTATGGCTTATTCTATTTATATATAATTTTTAAAATCTTGATAAAAGTTATAATGGCAAAAAGTAGAAATCTAGGTTTCCCCAAGCAACCAATACCATTAATTGGGGTACCTTTTGATTATATTCTAAACTTTTCCACATACTTTTGTTTCAGACTAGTCTGTTTTTATGATTGGCATCACCCTTCCAAATATTATAGTTCTAAATCACATTAATATTTGACACATACTCTGTCACCCCATTACCCATTTTTATATGTTTCTTCTGTACTTTTTGGGCTTCTCATATAGCTCAGTGGTAAAGAATTGACTTGCCAACATAAGAGACGAGGGTTCGATCCCTGGGTCGGGAAGATCCCCTGGAGGAGAAAAATGGCTACCCACTCCAGTATTCTTGCCTGGAGAACCGCATGGACAAAGGAGCCTGATGGGCTGCATACCAGGGGGTCTCAAAGAGTCAGACATGACTGAGCACACAGACGCACACACTGTAGTTTTTATTTATCCAATTATAGGAGGAGACTAAAGTGCTCAGAAAACCTCCAACAAAACAGTAAACATTTCTTAGTGTTAAAGAATTGACTTTTATAAGGAGTAACAGGAGTATTAAAGATTTTTTGGATGATTTCAAAGAGGATAAAGATTATCTAGCAGAGAAATCCAATTCTGATTCAACTTCAGATTCTCTAGACTCTGTTGATCCAGTTAATCCTATAACAACTGCCAGTTCAATAGATTTGGAAAGCAATTTGATAGCCTCCATCAAGATGGCTTGTAATACCAGGACCAAAATAACAACTGGCTGGCCAGCCAGCCATTCAATTAAATTAGGTAACATTCATACAAATGATGCATACTTGGCCATAAAGTACTTAAAATGTGTATTTCATTACCAACCAGTGATAATGAGCTATTTCCGTCTAAAAAGCAGCGACCAAGTGGTCTGTAATTGTAAGAATGCTTAAGCTTGCACTTATTGTAAGAATGCTTAGGCTTGCACTTTGAGGAAGTACCATTGATATCCTTACTATTTTTTCAGTGTAAAGCTTATGGTGAAAATAGGAGAAACAGATTTTTAAAGAAATTTCTGAGAACTGGGCTTCACCAGGAGCTTAGAGAACTAAAGACACCTACTCCCTCCTGATCCACAAAGGTGAGTGTATTTATTGCTTTTGAGTCCACATTTGTATAATCATATCAGTAAAAAATTCCCAATATAGATAATAAGGCATAATTTTAAAGTTATGAAATGCTAATCTTATGACAGTCAATATAAAAAGAATCAATAAGATAGATTCTTCCAAAATCCAACTGAGATTAATATATTTAATCTAGCTTTATACAAGAGCTGGAAGCCTCCTTAGGATATTTCTAATTGGATGGTTATTCAGCTTCTATTTCAGAGAAGGCAATGGCACCCCGCTCCAGTACTCTTGCCTGGAAAATTCCATGGACAGAGGAGCCTGGTAGGCTGAAGTCCATGGGGTTGCTAAGAGTCGGACACGGCTGAGCGACTTCACTTTCACTTCTCACTTTCACGCATTGGAGACGGAAATGGCAACCCACTCCAGTGTTCTTGCCTGGAGAATCCCAGGGATGGGGGAGCCTGGTGGGCTGCTGTCTATGGGGTCGCACAGAGTCGGACACGACTGAAGCGACTTAGCAGCAGCAGCAGCTTCTATTTGAGTATTTTCAGAGTCAGTAAGTTCACACTTTTCTAAGGCAGCTCATTCTGCTCCTTATTTATTATTATTATTGTCTTAGATTGTTTCGCTGTGTTGTTGTTATTGTTGCTGTTGTCTTCCCTGTGAGGTTTGCAAGACCTTAACTGCTCCTCACCCAGGGACTGAACTGTACTCTTGGCAGTGAAAGCATGGAGCCTTAATCACTGGACCACCAGCGAATTTCTGTCTGCTCCTTGTTTTTTTTTTTTTAGGTCAAAATATCCCTATGACTTCTGCGGTTCTGTCCTCTGAACCTGACAGTACATGCCTACCCTCTATGTGACAAGTTAGCTCTTTAAATGTTTGAAGAGATCAAGTGACTGCAGGATCCCCAAGCTGCCCTTTCCTATTCCTGCAACCGGTTCTCCCAAGATGCTATTCTCAAAACTTTCTTGGTTCCCTCTCTGGTCTATCAGAACCTGGGGCTCCAAATCAAAAGCAGATTCTGGGTCAGATTTAATCAGTGTAGAGTCTACTGAGAGGAATCATTTGAAAAATCAGATATATTTGTTTCTGTGTTTCCAGTGTCTAGCATAGAGCCCAACAGGTACAAGGTAGGTGTTTACTGAATATTTGAAGACATAAGTGAATGAATGAGACACTTGATCCTTTTTATGACCATTGTAACAATTTTACTGAATAGGTTGTGTTTTCTTTGTTGTTCAGTTGCCAAGTCGTGCCAGACTCTTTGGGACCCCGTGGACTGCAGCATGCCAGGCCTCCCTGTCCCTCACCACTTCCTGGAGTTTGCCCAAGTTCATGTCCATTGCATCAGTGATGCCGTCCAACCATCTCATCCTCTATCATCCCCTTTTCCTCCTGCCCTCAATCTTTCCCAGCATCTGGATCTTTTCCAATGAGCTGGCTCTTCACATCAGGTGGCCAAAGTATTGGAGCTTCATCTTCAGCATCAGTCCTTCCAATAAGTATTCAGGGTTGATTTCCTTTAAGATTGACTCATTCTGTTGTTTTTGAGGTTGTGTTTTCTTACCAGTACAAAATTCTTGTGCACATATTCCCCTGTTCCTTGAAGCGTGTGGGAAAAATCATCCTAGGGCAGGTTAAATAAATTTTAAGCTTAAATTTTGCTAAGGTACTTCGAGTGCTATATCAATTTTATTTTATTTTATTTTTATAGTTCTAGGATGTAGAACAGAGGTTTGGTTTGTGGCAGCTCTCTGGATCTCATGAAGGCACATTACGTGTGGGAAGTTCCTGTGATGTCCCAGCGCACAGACATCAGTCTTTTTGAAGGAGCTGCTGTGAAAGGACGGGCCTCTTTGTTTAATGCCCAGCCATTTGTTCCTCAGCAGCAGGTTGCCTTTGTTAGTGTTTCTGCCTTTGCCAGAGGCATTTTGGTTGAAACTGGCATCTGTTAGTGTACCTTCTCCCAAACTGAAAGCTAATTTAGGCTCTGTAGTGTATGAAGACCTGATAGCTCTCTTCCTCTTCTGATTTTATTTTTGCCCCAAATTGTCGCTGTAATGAAACCATTTTTAAACCTTTTTCCCCCTCAAATTATTTACTTTTCCTTAGTGATTTCCCCCCCTGAAATCTGACCTTGTACATCTGTGCTTGAGTTTTATTAGGAATATTTCTATTAATATTCCATAACTCCTCTAATTCTCCTCTACTCTCCTCCCTACTTTTTACTGCAACTTCTTGGTCTAATTTTTGTATAAACTTTCCTTTGTCCATAACTGAGAAATGAATCTCTGCTTGCACTCTCTCATAGCTACCCACATAACATACTGTGGGTTATACCAGGGTGGGGTGGATCACCTCCCTAGGAAATAAAGAAGAATTAGCTGCAATATAAAGGAACAAGTGATGGGCTCACATTTCCATAGCAAGAAGTTTAGGGGTAATAATCTGGTTGAAAGCACTGGAGGAAGGGTGTGGCTAGAAGATTGTGTTGAAATTGTGTTTGAATATAAAGCAAATTTTCTACAATAAAGATTGTATCTTTGTTGAGGGGAAGAGGTGATAAAGACCACTGTGGCAACTAAAGCAACTTTAGCTAATCCACCACTCTGTGCCTTTGTTCCAGATAGGAAATGCTCTAAGGGAGCACCCTCTTGAGTACTTGGTATCTCCCTTCATTTTATTCCTTCTCCAGGATCTGCTTCCCATTGTTTTGTGACAAGGTTAGGGTGGGCAAAGACAGCCCAACAGTAGAAATGAGAACTAATCTAGTTTTTGCCTTGGCTCTGGATTTGCACAAGTCAAGCCTGCCTTCCCCAATTTCCTCAGCTTATCTTCCTGCCCTCTCGCTCCTTCTGGGGTGCTCCTGGCATGTGGCGGGGTGAGAGGAAAGACACATTAACTCAAGAGTCGATGCCTGTGTTGGGATTCAGACTGTGGCACCTATCAGTAGGAGGACATGGGCCATTTATTTAGGGTCTCTGGGCCTCATCTGGGAAAAGGGATTAAAAAAAAAAACAGCTACTTTTTAATTTTATTGGTGAGTGGGAAGATTGAACCAGATATTGTATGCTAAAGTTTTCTTTGTATTAGAACATTTTAAACAAATACTATTCTTTCTCTTCCTACAAGGAAACAATGAAAATGATATAATGATCTGAAAAACATAAAAAGCTTTCACTTTCTGAAAGTGAAAGCAATGCTCCACTTTCTGACTGTATATGATTCAGTTCCATTCAATACATTCTTTAATTGGATCAGTGCAGTTAATGGAAGGGTAGTTGGTATTCGGAGGGGAGATCTGATTTACTGATGGTGGTTCCTTAGCACAAACTTAGCATAAATGTTGTTTGACCACTCGTACTGTGGTCACTATTCAGTAAAAATCTCATAATAATACAAATAACGATCTGTAAGAAAACTGCTTCTTAGAAAGTAAATCGTGTGATAGAATTTTGTGTGGTATGTATATGTGCATGCATTATGCACATTCAAGGGACATACCCAAATGTGTGTGTGTCTGGGCTTGCATGTATGTATGTTTCTCTACACAGAAGATCTGATGATCTACTACTTCACAGGCATGCGGGTACATAATGATATAATATACCAGTACACAGAGTGATACAATAGGTTATAGTCAGGCGTGTTACTCCTCTAAAAGAGGGGGTGGGGCAGGGCCATAGCAAGATGGCCTTTCCTTTAGTCTGAATGTCTGGCTTTGAATTCTATCTCCACAACTAATGTGCTGTCTGACTTGATAAGTCACCTTCATGATTTACTTTCTTGGACATATAGTAAGAGACTTTTAATCTTTAAAATATCCACTTCATTAGGTTTGGGGACAGATTTCACACAATATATGTGAAAGGTATTTGTGTAAAAATGCTAAACATGCACCAGTTTTATTAGTTAAGGTGGGTGAGTGGGTTCCTTGAGTTTTGAACCAGCATTGCTTTCCTAAAGGCAGAGGCTATGGGATCACTCTCAGGGAATCAGAATTTGATGCCCTGGGGGTACTTGGTCCGGAAGTTAGAATGAGAACAGCTTCTCTCTATTGAGGATCCCCCTTCCATTTACTTCCAGACACGTAGTAAGAGCAATAGTGATGGCAGGAGGACAAACAGAAATGGAACTTCCTTCCAAAGCCCACAGGGTTACTCATTAGTACATCACACAGAGTGAGATAAGAAAAAAAGTGTGCTAATTTGAACACATCTTAATTGAACCCAATGACACTTTTTTTTCTGAGTCAGCTGAAATCTTTTAGAATTGCACTGACCCCTAAAAGGAGACAGTCACAAACAGTTATATGAAAAGTGAGTCTTCAAAGTAGAGGGAAAAATGTTATGCTAATGTTGTTTTCTTTTTCCTTATGTAAATATAATTAATCTCTTCTACAAAAGAAGCACTTCCAACCTTGTCAGAATGGGACTTTGAGTTTTTGTGCAACAGTAAAGAGCATATTAGTAAACTTGAATTCCAAATGAGGTTGATAATATTAATCATAGAATTTTCTAGAGTATGTGTGGGAAAATGGTGATTTTTACATATGCATTCAGTGATTTGAAAATAAACATCCATTTGGATGAACTTATTTGTTCTCTCAAATATAGGTTTACTAGACTGAGAAAGATTTGCATTTATTAGATTTGGGGAAGATTTGCATTATTTTTGCTATGTACAAAGTTGAGGGTTTTATTTTTGCTCAAAATATGCAAAAGAACACTGAGTTCTCTTCCTGATTTTGTGTGGGTGCATGGAACTTAGAGGCACTGAGGGATGCAAGATTGGTTCACTGATCTGTGACCCAGATCAAGGTCAGAGATATACTGAGGAAACAGCTGGTTGTGAGGTGCTTCCTCCCCCAAGGAGATGCACAGAACTGTTGATGCATTAAGAGAGGATGTCACAGGCCAGAGAGACCTACCTGGGGCCTTCCGGGACGAGATATCAAACACTTTGTCGAAAGCATCTTGAACAATCCTGCCAAATGGTCCCTAGTCAGCTCTTTCTACAGAACTGCATGGATTCAGTGATACGTTCTCTCTACTTAGGGGCATCTTATATTTCAGCTAAAGGAGGGTCAGGTCTAGGAGAGTGGCTAGAAGGCTGGCAGCTTGAGTGAAACCACAGGTAATCATTAGTCAAACCCACTTCACCTTTAACCTGCCTTCACTAATCAAGGTGGTTTTAATTGTTGCTACAAAAGACGCGTATGTCCTTCAAGCAGCACACAGCCTAAACAGGACACTTGCCTGAGTTGTTTTCCTGGAAACTTGGAGTTAGTCAGCTGCGTCTTGTTTGAGCTGAGCTGGTTGATACTGGATGGCACCACTGACCCTTCCACAGGGCATGCGTGTGTGCACAGTGATCTTCTGAATGTGCAGGGGCCTGTCCCTGCACATTCAGGTTCGTGCCGGTGTCGAACCAAGAGTCTGCACCTTTTCTAATCACCTTTTCCCATGCTCGCCACATCTTAGACACCCTGCTTCTTTATTCTCCAACTCACAAACACCCCAAGTTTCTGATGTGTACTGCTATCTCCTCACTTAGCTGCCTTGTGAATAAACCTTCTTTTGCTACAAACCCGGCATCTTAGCATTTTGGCTTCTTGCTGTGTGTTGGGCAAAAGGAACCTGGTTCGGAAACATGAGGGCCTCTGTTGGGAAAATGGGAAGAATGGTGTAACAGGAGAAAGGAAGTTAGGCAATTTTCCCCTGAGCCATCAGTTACCTCTTTCCTCCTTCTGTGCCTTCCTTTCAGGTTTTGCAAGCACTTCCTGAGAGATCATGTTTTAATAGTGAAGCTCCTGGCTCTTTGGGGCTAGAGAACGTAGACAGAATGGGAAAATACATGCTGACTCTCAATAATACAAAGCTATTGGATTTGTACAACCTAATGTTGTCATCACTATTGTACAGTAAATGGATAAATCCATTAATTAGTACTTAATTATAGCATAAAATTATCCTGGGAGAAAGTCATAGTCTCTTAAATGAGGAAACTTTGGGGCGAATGCTCTTTGTGGTGCACTAATCATGGAATCAGAAAATTTATACCAAACTTCCAAGAATGAAAATATTTAGAACATATAAAATGGTGATAGGTAAATGATAGTTTCTTTAGCCTGCAGTATTTTTATAAGGATCAAATTAACTAGTATGTACAGAAAAAGTACCATACACAGTAAATACAGATGTGAAATATAATTATTGTAGATAAATTTGGATGACTATTTTTACCATGCAAGTGTGTGTGCTAAGTTGCCTCAGTCGTATCTGACTCTGTGCAACCCTATGCATTGTAGCCCCCCAGGCTTCTCTGTCCATGGGGATTCTCCAGGCAAGAATACTGGAGTGGGTTGCTACACCCTCCTCCGGGGGTCTTCTGGAACCTGAGTCTCTTATGTCTCCTTCATTGGCAGGCAGATTCTTTACCATTAGCGCCACCTGGGAAGCCCATTAAACAGTCTATGTAAAAATACAAAATATTTCTCTAGATTTCCCTGGGCTTGCTTTTCAATCTGCATGCTGTTTATATATTCAGTTTGATTAAGTCAGGTATGAGACTGATACAAGATAGAGTTAAGTCTAATTTTTCTCTATTCCACACAAACTGTTAATGTTGCGACGCCTTGCTAAGTGTGTAGGGATTCCAGGTGGTTTTCTTGTCATTGAGCAGTCATGGCTCACCAGCATGCTTCCTCTTTTAAGGTGGAATTAGAAACATATACTAATGTCTTTATCTAAACCAGACGGCATGTCTGATAGAATAACTGCAACACTATGGCCAGCAGCCATGGCTGCCTGGCATGTGACCCCATGGTAGAGCATTCAGGGTAGGTGGATGTTAAGAAAGCATAGGTGATAATAACCCAGCCAACTTTGGTTGAATATTTACTGTGTGTAAGGCTTCCTTGGTGGCTCAGATGGTAAAGAAATCTGCCTGCAGTGAGGGAAACCTGGGTTCCATCCCTGGGTTGGGAAGATCCCCTGGAGAAGGGATTCTTCTCCTATATTCTCGCCTGGAGAATTTCATGGACAGAGGAGCCTGGCAGGCTACAGTTCGTGGGGTCACAAAGAGTCGACATGACTGAGTGACTAACACTTTCACTTTTCAAGGCACTATCTTACCCACAGCAGATCTTATTACCACCTACAAGAATCTTAAGAGGTAGTAATTACTACCATTATATATGAGGAATGTGACACATGCCAATATAGAGCAACCTGGTGTAAACGATTTCCCATGGTCAAATTTCAAGGTGGCTGCGGAACTCATTTCTAATTGCAGCCCCACCCCCTTACCCACTCTGTTTCAGCGTTTTGCTTTGCCTTTAGACGCTTGAATGTTTGATCCATTTGTCTAATAACCTGGTTAAGTATCTCTTCTCCATATGTCTGTCTCATCTACCTCCTTAGAGAAAAGAAATCCATTCATTAATAAACTGATTACCCACCATTTCCTGGTGCAAAGAGCCCACTAGAGCATTAACCAAGAGCAAAGTAAAACAAAACTAAACAAAACAAAAATCCAGCCTGGAAATTTTATCCCTGAACCATTGATCAAAGCAGATACATTCTGTGCTTTAATAGGTTTTGTTTTATCCTGAAGGTTCTTCTTCCAAGAAAGGCTTCGTGAAGAAATGCACAGATAAGCAATTTTAAACAAATAGAACAGTAAAACATAAGGTTTCCTTAGGCAGAAGCATATTTTTAGGAAAATCTTTTCTGAATACATGATATTCAGTTTGGATCCTTATGAATTATATTCAACACAATTTACAATTAAGATGCATGAAAGAATTTAACTTAAATAACCCCTGAATATAAAGCAATATAATATAGTGTTTAAAACCATGGACTCTAAAGTCAGGCAACTTGGCTTCAAAGACCAGATTTGTCACTATTTGTGTAGTCTTGGGCAAAAGAATTAACCTGTCAAAGCCCTTGTTTCCTCTCGTGTAAAATGAAAATAATTATTCCTCTACTTCAGAAGCTTGGAGAAATAAAAAACATTTGTAAAATTTTAAGCTCAGTTCCTATATTGTGATAAGCAATCAGAAAATAATAACCATTATTATACAGGTCTGTGATATATAGGCAATATCTAGGGTAACAGTAAGATATGAATATCATAGTTATATAGGCATTAGGTGTTGCTATGAGTTTGGGTTTATTTCTTCAGGTATTATGCATAAATCAAAAAGAACAAAGAGATGAGCATAAATTACTTAGGATAGGAAAGTGAGGAGCTAACAACTCATGAGGAAGATTAATGGGTAACTGGAGAAATAAAAGGAAAATCAAAAGTTTAGGAAAGAGGGGACATGTTAGGGTTTTCCAGAGACATAGAATAAGTGTGCCAGTTGCCCAGTCATGTCCAACTCTTTGCAATCCCATGGACTGTAGTCTCTGTTATGGAGTTCTCCAGGCAAGAACACTGGAGTGGGTTGCCATTCCCTTCCAGGGGATCTTCCCGACCTAAGGATCAAACTTGGGTCTTATGCATTGCAGGCAGATTCTTCACTGTCTGAGTCACCAGGAAAGCCATATACATATATATACATACACGTACATAAATATACACACTCACACAAGCATATGCATAGGAAAATAAGGAGGAAATACTCATGACAATCATAGTTCTCATTTCCATAACTGGTCATGTAGTCTGCTGCTGCTGCTGCCAAGCCGCCTCTGTCGTGTCGGACTCTGTGCGACCCTATAGACGGCAGCCCATCAGGCTCCCCCATCTCTGGGATTCTCCAGGCAAGAACACTGGAGTGGGTTGCCAGTTCCGTCTCCAATGCACGTAGTCTAGCTGGTGTTCATAACATCGACTACCCATTCTATATTCCCTTTGCCTTCAGCAAACACTTCAACTAACATGCTTCTTCACCTGATAGGGTGATTCTAATCTTCAGTCCTGAAGGGTCTGCGTCATTTGCAGTCCTGCCCTTGGGTTGCTGTAGTTTCCATTCACCTTAATTACAGGGCGTGTTAATACTAGGAGATGTCCTAAGAGATCTTTTGTATTGATTCCATGTGCACTCTTCCCTATCTCCATGATGGAGTAACAGTAATTTCTTTGTAGTATTCAGGAATAATCACACCAGCCAATACCATGACTCTTATTTGCCTGTTGGCTTATAAGCATAAGGGACTCAAAATGGCTAGTTGAGTTCAGTTCATTTGCTCAGTTGTGTCCGACTCTTTGCGACTTCATGGACTGCAGCATGCCAGGCTTCCCTGTCCGTCACCAACTCCCAGAGCTTATTCAAACTCATGTCCATTGAGTTGGTGATGCCATTCAACCATCTCATCCTCTGTTGTCCCCTTCTCCTCCTGCCCTCAATCTTTCCCAGGATCAGGATCTTTACAAATGAGTCAGTTCTTTGCAACAGGTGGCCAAAATATTAGAGTTTCAGCTTCAGCATCAGTCCTTCCAATGAATATTCAGGATTGATTTCCTTTAGGATGGACTGGTTGGATCTCCTTGCTGTCCAAGGGACTCTCAAGAGTCTTCTCCAACACCACAGTTCAAAAGCATTGATTCTTCAGCACTCAGCTTTCTTTATAGTTCAACTCTCACATCCATATATGACTACTGGAAAAACCATAGCTTTGACTAGATGGATCTTTGTTGGCAAAGTAATGTCTTTGCTTTTTAATATGCTGTCTAGGTTGGTCATAGCTTTTCTTCCAAGGAGCAAGCATCTTTTTTTTTTTTTATTCTTTTTTTTTTTTTTTTAATTTTTTTTTTATTCTTTGAATCAGCCATGGATTTACATGTATTCCCAATCCCGATCCCCACTCCCACCTCCCTCTCCACCCGATTCCTCTGGGTCTTCCCAGTGCACCAGGCCGGAGCACTTGTCTCATGCATCCCACCTGGGCTGGTGATCTGTTTCACCATAGATAGTATACCTGCTGTTCTTTTGAAATATCCCACCCTCACCTTCTCCCACAGAGTTCAAAAGTCTGTTCTGTATTTCTGTGTCTCTTTTTCTGTTTTGCATATAGGGTTATCGTTATTACCTTTCTAAATTCCATATATATGTGTTAGTATGCTGTAATGTTCTTTATCTTTCTGGCTTACTTCACTCTATATAATGGGCTCCAGCTGGCTGCAGTCACCATCTGCAGTGATTTTGGAGCCCCCCAAAATAATCAGTTTTCACTCCAGTCCCAAAGAAAAGCAATACCAAGGAACGCTCAAACTACTGCATAATTGCACCCATCTCGCATGCTAGCAAAGTAATGGTCAAAATTCTCCAAGCCAGGTTTCAACAATACATGAACTGTGATCTTCCACATTTTCAAGTTGGATTTAGAAAAGGCAGAGGAACAAGAGATCAAATTGCCAACATCCATTGGATCATTGAAAAAGCAAGAGAGTTCCAGAAAAACATCTATATCTGCTTTATTGACTATGCCAAAGCCTTTGACTATGTGGAACACAACAAACTGTGGAAGATTCTTTAAGAGACGGGAATACCAGACCACCTGACCTGCCTCCTGAGAAATCTATATGCAGGTCAAGAAGAAACAGAACTGAACATGGAACAACAGATTGGTTCTATATTGGGAAAGGAGAGCATCAAGGCTGTATATTGTCACCCTGCTTATTTGGCTTATATGCAGAGTACATCATGAGAAACGCTGGGCTGGAAGAAGCACAAGCTGGAATCAATATTGCTGGGAGAAATATCAATAACCTCAGATATGCAGATGACACCACCCTAATGGCTGAAAGTGAAGAAGAACTAAAGAGCCTCTTGATGAAAGCAAAAGAGGAGAGTGAAAAAGTTGGCTTAAAACTCAACATTCAGAATACTAAGATCATGGCATCTGGTCACAGCAGTTCATGGCAAAGAGATGGGGAAACAATGGAGACAGTGACAGACTATTTTTGGGGGTCTCCAAAATGGCCAAGGAGCAGTCTTAACTTTCAGTTCAATGGATCATCATTGTGTCTCCTGGTGGAAGCATTCCTCTCTCTGGAACTAAGCTCTCTAGGCCAGCAGAGCATAAAGTTACAGGAACAGGAAGCAAAAATGTTGCTGGTGGGTCACAGGGGTATTAGTGAATGGTCTTCCCCTATTTCTATTTGATTTCTGGACCTCTGCATCCTGGCCATTGGAGGTATAATACCATATATTTGATGCTGATTCAAAGCATATACAGCCTTCTAGAGAACTTTGCCTCAGCCTTGCAAAGAATTGCTACTTAACTGGCACTGTAATAAGTCCATTTCACCATTCTCTTAAACCAGCTGCTTCAGGGAGGTGAAGATCATAGTAAGATATAATGGTGAACTCCATAGGCCCATTGCACATTTCTTTTGCTGTGAAGTGAGTTTGTTGATCAGAAGCAATGCTTTGTGAAATATAGGAACATGAGATTGATGGCATCAGAAGAAGTCCAGTAGTCTAGTAAGGTGAGAAAAAAAAATGTGTCCATTGATTTAGGTGGTTATGTATGTTAGATGTGCCTGCTCAGTTGCTCAGTCATGATTGACTCTGCAACTTCAGGGACTGCAGCGCACCAGGCTCCTCTCTCCATGGTATTTCCCAGGCAAGAATAGTGGAGTGGGTTGCCATTTCCTCCTCCAGGGGATCTTCCTGACCCAGGGATTGACCCCATGTCTCCTGCATTGAAGGCAAATTCTTTACCAGTTCGCCACCTGGTATGTTAGGACAACTTACAAATGTGGATAGAAACAACTTTCCAAGTGTGAATGGCAAGTGAATCTGCGTCACTTAGGAAGGAAGAATGTGCCAGCTGATGGAAATATTTTTTGTTGTTAACTCTCAGTTGGTTTTGTTTTTCAGGTAGAAAAAAAAATGCATATGCTGAATGGCAAAGGGCCAGCACTGGTAAGCGAGTGGTTTAAAATATAAACAGGAAAGTGAGTCATAATCCTTTGAGGGGAACTGAAGGACTGGGATACAGAGTTCAGGTTCTTTTGCATGTTTGTTTATTGTTCTTCTAGGAGTACAGCATTTACCTCATGCCAGGGCTTGGAGATAGGGCAAGCCAGACATATGTGGTTCTTATTTTCTTAAAGCTTTCACATTGCAACTGTGGACTTTATTCTGCATCCAATAAGAAGTCACTGAAAGATTTTAAGCAGAGAAATTATATGATTTATTGCACACATTACTTCAGCAGCAGTTCATTAATATACAAAGAATAGAGCAGCATGCTAAAATACACTATAGGGAGGCAATCAGAAACTCATAAAAGTGGTTCTGGGTGGAGCTTATTGTCTAGTAGGGCAAGAACCTGGGTTCTTTGTACTAGATCTTTCCTCTGCTTGCGACTTCCTCTCACCCACTATTTGCAAGGCTAAAATCCTTCTTGTGAATCACTTAGTAGCTTAAATTTCACTCTCTCAGAGATGTCTTTCCTTATTCCTCAGTCTAAAATAGCTAGCAAATTGCTCTCTATCTCCCAAATTTTAGCTCTTTATATAGAATTTATCTAGCTTTATATTTTTATAAAGATAATTTTAAAACATCTGTTCTTATTTTACTATCTCTCTCACTCTCTGTTGGAATCTAAGTTCTATGAGAGCAGGGCTATTGTGTGAATTTCACCATTGTGTTCGTGTATCTGGCATTGTGCACACATGCATGCTTAGTCATGTCTGACTCTGTGTGACCCCAGGAACTTGAGCCTGCCAGGCTCCTCTGTCCATGGAATTTTCTAGGCAAGAATACTGGAATGGGTTGCCATTTCTTTCTCCAGGAGATCTTCTCGACCCAGGGGGTGAAGCTGAACCTGCTGTGTCTCCTGCATTGGCAGGCAGATTCTTTTTTTATATATTTATTTTTAATTGAAGGGTGATTGCCTTATAATATTGGTTTGATTTCTGCCATACAGCATGAATTAGCCATGGGTGTACACATGTCCCCTCCCTCTTTAGTCTCCCTCCTACCTCCCACTCTTACCCACCCCTCTAGGTTGTTACAGAGCCCTAGTTTGAATTCCCTGAATCATATGGCAAATTTCCACTGGCTATCTATTTTACACTTGGTAGTGTATATGCTTCCATGATACTTTCTCTATTCATCTCACCCTCTCCTTCCTCCCTCCCACCTTTGTCCATAAGTCTGTTGCCTATGTCTGCATCTTCATTGCTGTTCTACAAATAGGTTCATCAGTACCATCTTTCTAGATTCCATATATATATACATTAATATATGATATTTGTTTTTCTCTTTCTGACTCATCTCACTCTATATAATAGGCTCTAGATTCATCCACCTCATTAGAACTGACTCAAATGCCTTCCTTTTTTTTTTTTTTTTCCAAATGCCTGACTTTTTAAGGCTGACTAGTATTCCATTGTTTATCTGTACCATGGATTCTTTATCCACTCATCTGTTGATGGACACCTAGGTTGCTTCCATGTCCTAGCTATTGTAAATAGTGCTGCAATGAACCTTGGAGTACATGTGTCTCTTGCAGTTCTGGTTTCCTCAGGGTATTTGCCTAAAAGTGGTATATAGTTGGCTCATATGGTGGTTTTATTCTTAGGTAGGCAGATTCTTTACCACTGTGCCACCTGGGAAGCCCCCAACATATCAAGTAGGTGAAAAATGGATATAATGGAAAAATATGCAGAAGAATGATATAATGTAGCTACTGAAACAGAGAAATGCAACAAATGCTATGACAACACAGAATAAGAAAATCTACAAAGACTGCATATTATTTGTGTATCAATAGACAAGGATCTTTGGGGACATTCTATCTTAAAGAAACTAGAACTGTAAACAATAACTTTCCATGCTGCTAGTAAATAATAGAGGTAAAATTTAAACTCAAGGCGAAGTGGATCCAGATTCAACACTGTTGTTACTCCTCCCTACTGCTTTTCCTTCCTTGGATACTGTACTTTTTAACAGCATTCTATAGAGAAAGGGAACATATTTCTTTAATTATTAGCATGGAAGGCAATGTAAAGTGATCAGGCTGTGAAATGAGACAGACTTGTGTTTGAAACCTGACTCAACTGCCTACCAGCTGTGTGACCTGAAGCAACTTATTTAATCTCACTGCGCCTTTCATTTCTTCAGAGCCATTTAAGAATTGATGAAATAGTACATATCAAATATTTAGCACAGACATGGAGCCATAGGAAACTATTCACAAATGCTGGTTATGTTTATTATAATCCAATAGTCTCGTTAACATGGGTACCATTGTTATGACTCACAAAACCAAGAAAGAAAAGTTTCACCTCTGAGGAAAAAAACTAGGATAAATGTATCATTGTTATACAACTTTAACTTGAAGGCAGCAGAATCCGAAAACTGCTTGGCTGAGATCTTGAAGACCTGATTTGCATTATGTCAAAACATATGTCACTTGCAACAAGGATGCCAGTGATTAAGTATGAGTGAGATGCTCAGACTAAGATTACAGGAATGGAAAGGAGAGAAAAAACACCATGAACCAGAGCAGGGGCTCTCCAGGCTGGGTGCATCAGGAGCAGAGGCATGGAAGAGGTGAAATATCAATAGAAGTTTTGTTTAGAGTGTGGTAAGTGGGGCGGTTTGGCTAGAGTGGAGGGACTACGCTGGAGAGGTGACGCTGAAGATTCAGAACTCAGACCAGATCCAGAGCGGAGGATGCAGGGGTGAGAACACTCTGTTGTCAGAAACTGAATATATCTGTAATCACTTTACCTGCTTTGAAGGGTTTTCTCTCACTGAAAGGAGTAGTACTCTGTAATCAAAAATTAAATCTATTTTTTCTTAGTTCTGTTTAAATATATTTTGTAAAGACACCATATAAAACATATTAACCTCCTCATCAAGACTGTTCTGTTACCAAAAGAGTACTGTTGTTTCTCACCCATGACTGCTTTAATGATCTCTTTTTATCATCTAAACCCTATGGATATTTACCCTAGAACCATTGGAAGACTTTCAATTTGTTGTATTTTTACCTAAGCATCTTGCCTTCTAGACATGTGTGTCAGGAGACGCACATAACTATTTTTAGTGCAGTATTGTTTGTAGCCACAAATGTTAGGAAATAACCTGTATGTCCATTAGTTAAGATAAATTGTGGTATAATTAGTATTCAATAATAAAATAAAACTAAACTTAAGTGATTTAAAACACAATATTGTGTTTAATAAAAGCAAAGTGCCAAGTAATATCTAAAGTATGATAGCATTTGGGTAAAATTTAAAATTCACATAAAGCAATAATAATACTATTTAAGGACACACGAATATATTCAACAAAAGCTCCAAAACATAGATTGTTGTCATTTAGCTGCTAAGTCGTGTATGACTCTTTGTGACTTCATTAGGAAGATATAAATTCATGGCAATGGTTGAGTTTGGGGAAGAAATGTGGGAACTGGGATTGGAGAAGAGATCAAAAAAGGTTTTGATGTTAACTTAAAAAGCTTTGTTATTTTATAAAATATATTAAGCAAAAAAATGAGAAAATATAAACTTTTGTTAATTCAGTGAGGGTTTAAATATAGGCTGTTATATTCCTCTCTATAGTTTTCTGCATTTTCTTCACCTTATCAAGAACAAAAGTTAGAGATAAAAATGATCATTAACCACCTTCACTCATTCCATGGTGATCAAAAAGGTACAAACTTCCAGTTATAAGTAAGTTCTGAGTATGTAATATACAGCATGATGGCTGTAGTTCATGATACTGCATTGTATATTTGTAAGTTATTAAGAAAATAGAACTTAAATGTTGTCATCATAAGAAAATTAATTGTAACTATTGTAACTGGTAAATGAAAGTTAACTACTGTGGTAATGCATAACCACAATGTTCAAGATCTATTATGCACCTGCAAGCAAGTTTTGCTAGCTAAGGTAGTCTGGTTTAGAAAATATGCATATTGTGATAATAATTTTGTAATATACACATATATGAAATCATTATGTTGTACACATAAAACTAATACAATGTTATATGCCAATTATATCTCAATAAAAAATATATATGATCATGAGTAAATAGATTAGAATGCTGAATCTCACACTTTCTACCTTTCAAGACTGCTTTTGTTATTATTAATCCCTCATCAATGGAGTTTATACTCTGAAAGATTTTGTTCAACAAGCTACATTTATTTAATATAATTCATTTCCTCACTTTTCTTTTAAAAAGTGTCAATGCCAGTAAGAGCTTATCACCAGTCTGAGATAAATGTTCATAGAGATACCTGACATAGTGACTGTCACTTTACCCAGATTTATATTTGCATTGAATATTATGAAGTTGATAAATATTGAGAAGTTGATGAAGGGGCTGGTAGGGGAGCCTGGCTGACAGCCTAACTCCTCATCTCCAGACAGCACTGCCGCTCTCTGCTCCTCATTAACTAGCAGATGACTCTCGTAAATGGATTGCAAGCTTTGTTTTTTCACAAATTCCTCTATATTCAAGGTTAATGTTCTTATCCTGACTATGCTGTGTAATGAGGTTTAGAGTTTATTAGGTATTATGTGAAAGTTAATGCAGATAGCTATAATCAAGGATTCATTTAGTCATGATATAGAGCATATCAGTGGGCTTTCCAGGTGGCTCCAGTGGTAAAGAATCCACCAGCCAAGCAGGAGACGCAGGTTCGATCCCTGGGTCAGGAAGATCCCCTGGAGACGGAGATGGCTCACACTCCAATATTCTTGCCTGGGAAATCCCCTGGACAGAGGCGCTTGGCAGGCTATGGTCCATGGGGTCACAAAAGAACTGGACATGACTTAGCAACTAAACAATGACAACAATAGCATACCAGTAGATATTACATACAATAATACATCCATGGTGAGGAATGGTAAAATTGTTGAGATCATCTTGGGAATGGTGAAGGAATGATATAACTCCAGCCAAAAGAAAGAAACTTGACATTTTAGTTAGCCCATTATAGGCAGTCTTGTTTTGGGCAAGTACATAAGTACTAACTTTTGAAATATTTAAAGTAATTTGAAGATTTCCATTAATATCTTTGTGAGCCTCTAAGTAGTGAGAGACTTCAAGTGGGGAACAACTGCTCTCAGAGGGATCTATTAATAATTAATGCTTTTTTTAATCAATGCGTGATAACCTTTTCATCTCTACAAAAGTTCAATTACTTCACAAATATGACTATTTTTAAATTTTGTCCAAATTTAGGAGTTCAATAGAAAAGCAATAAATCACAAAATACAAATTTTGACTTGAGAAAATTAAATATGGGCATATGAAGATGAAAGAGAAAGAGAGACAGGTGTCTGGGGGTTGAATATTCATTAGAATGATAAAGTATGAATTGGGGGTTAATATTGAAATTACCATAATAAAACTATAAAATAAGACCAAGGAAACTGAGGCCATAATTTCCCACAGAAATTCTAAAGTGAATTAAGGAAACCATTATTAATTTATATTTGCAAGTCATCCTAACTTATTCATCATTCCCAACTCTGGTACATGCTTGGCAGTGTATGAGGTGCCTGCCAATAATGCTGGCTGAGAGGAGGGAATATTCATGCTAGAGGTGAAGTACTGGGCCACATTTCAGAGGTAATTTGAGGTCACCAGTCCCAGGACAAACATTCCCCACTCTAGAAAGACTGCTTAAGGTACTGGATATGGAAGTGGGGGAAGGGGTCCCCTAGCCTCTAAACTCTATCAGGGCCCCTGCAACAGTCATTACTTCAGTTAGATTTCTTTCTGTGTGGCTCCAGACAACTCTGCCTGCTAATAATGACAACTCATTTAGCAGAATGACAGTTGTTTGATGCTCACAGGGAAGGAAGCAGGCATTGCCTGATGTGTACCATTTCTTCTAACAGCCTTGATTCAAGAGAATCTTTACCAAAAGGAGCACGAGAATTGAATGTGAGCTATTAATGAGGGGAAAACTCTAGCTATCAAATAATAGTGGAAAAAACTGTGAGGGAGAAGAAAACTCTGAGAAATGATAGAATGCTTTACAGGGGTCTACTTGGCCAGTTGATTGCTACAAATCCATGGGGTGCTCACACAGTAGAGGTCTGGGCCACAGCAACATAAATTCTTCTTTTCGATCATTCAAGAATTCACCGAACCAGTTGTCAGAGGGAATCTGGCTCTTTTGGACTGTCCATCTGTGTGCAAGCACACTTTTAGCACACAACAGCATTTGGATGATTTAAAATTTTAGATAGCAGTAAGTCTGGATTCTGAATAGCTTTATGTAAACTTTAATCAAAAATGAAAACACAGATTCTGTAATACCATTTTGGCTACCACATTTGATTGATTTTCTTTGATGAGATTTTGGAGACTAGGTTTGATTTACTATGTTTTTGTTTTTTTTTTAAACCCATCAAGATAGGACTTCAGATAAAAGGATAGCAATTACTGACATTTCTGTTGCCCTGCTTGGCTCATTAAAGTGGTTTCATCTGTAGAGAGAACCTAGTTTGGGTTTAGCTGCTTGAGAGATAACCATTACAAGGCTTTTACAAAATGTTAAAAGAAAAATTGTTATTCATGTTTTATATTTCAGGGAAGAACGATCTGTTCAGGAATTTACATTTTGGTGAAAAATGTTGCTTCTTTTTCAAAGCTCGGATCTCTTTCTGTAAAAATGCACAGTTGGCTACATGAGCGTAAACAAATGTGAAACCATGTACTGAGAGATGCTACATTAAGAAAATGAAATAAATTCAATAGGCAGGAAGAAAATATCATTCTCTGTCACTCTCAGAAGGAAAGGATAATATGTTTCCTTGCGCCTGAGTTCTCTTGGCATAAAAAGGCCTAGACTATATCTTTGTGGCTGTTCATTGCGTCTCTTGCTCTGAATCTTCATTCATAAACCTGAGAAAGTTAAGTATTTTTACTGCCTTATGCTGCCTCATTTTTATTTAATCTAGGACAAGGTATTTTTTTTTAGATGTTTAAAACCAGTCATTTGATGTGGTTTCATACTAACATCTTCCTTTTTGGAAACCTCCAAAGAAATCTTTCTGCTCTCAGTGTCCTGGTGGGAGACTTTTGCTAGATCCATTCCTTTTCTGAGAATGAGACTTCAAGGGAACAGAGTTGGTAGAGGGCCCCTTACAGAATTCCTTAAAGAAAGATAGCTCTCCCTTGATCTACTGGCAGGAAGTAATCTGACTCCTTTCTCAAGGTGAAGCCTATTTATCCTAAGATCTCTGATTTATATCGTTCTTAGAAGACCGCAGGGAGTTCTGCCACATCCTTCTGCACTCCAATGACAAGGGTATATGATGATGATAGGTACGTAAAGATAACATTGCCCGTTTCCTGCAGCCACAGCATCTCCCCACTTAATCTTTTTAAAATGAAAATTGTATACACATAAGGTGTACATCATGATGGTTTGATTTACATATACATAATGAAATGATTGGACTGCCCTGGTGGTTCAGCACTAAATAATCTGCCTGCAGTACAGGAGACATGGGTTTGATCCCTGGGTTGAGAAGATCACCTGGAGGAGGGCATGGCAACCCACTCCAGTATTCTTGCCTGGAGAATCCCATGCACAGAGGAGCCTGGTGGACTGCAGTCCTTAGGATTGCAGAGTCAGTCCTGAAGCACCTAAGCACCCAATGAAATGATTGCTAATTAATATCTCATTCCTCATATAGTTATTTCTTTTTGTGTGTTGTGAGGGAAGAGCAAATTCCCAGTAGACTTCGTCTGGAAGAGTCTTATTTCTCCATCAAGTTAATGCTTACTCGATGTTTAGGTTATAACTTGAGTATAATTTTTAAGGAAAGCTTTCACCAATCTCCAAATCAGGCTACTTTTTTTTAATATACGTGTTATGCTCTCATAAAATCACATTTTCCTTTTTCTACAAAGAAGTTCAGTGTTTATCTATATATTTATTTGTGTTATTTAACTTTGAGCTCAACTGATTAGGGATTGTTTCTGTTTTCACTGCTTGTTATGTCAGGTACATTGCATGGTTCCTGGTACGTAAGTGGCATAATATATAGTAAAATGTTGTTGAATGAATATATAAATGAATTGGCAAGAGACTTGGTAAACAAATATTTCCAGCAAGTATCAGTACTTTTAAATGTATTCACAGAAAATAAAATAACTTTACCTTTCATATCTTATAGCTAGACGCATTGATTTTGTCTGCAAGAGAAGACTCTTTGGCTCTTTATTATATATTTAAAAGGAAGGTGTAAGCTGGAGAACACTTCTCCAAACAATTATAATAAGGCTATCCTTTAGTTTAAAAAATATTTTACAAAAGAGATTCAGACTTGCATTGGCTGAATCCTCCTGTTTGTTACATAAGTGCTTAACTAGCTCTTCAATTTATGTTGGGTGGGTAAACACTGGCAGGGAGAAGTTTGCATAATAGAAGGCACTTTACACCCAGCCAGCTGTGTCAAGATTCAATTCTACTTAATTTTTGTCAATACACATCAAGCATGTGCAGTGGAGGGGGAGGGGTGCCCGCAGAGGAATACAGGACCATGTCTTGAAGCATATAAAGTGATTCAGCTCTTACAGGAGCAATTACTAGGGTGAGAAACAAAAGTTATTCCTGCCATTAACCTAGAATCCTTTTTAAGGAAGGTGGCATTTGCTTTCTTTGCCGAATACATTTTCTAACACATTATGATGCAGCCATACTGAATTCCTTGCATGCATGCATGCTAAGTCACTTCAGTCGCGTCTGACTCTTTGCGACCCTATGAACTGTAGCCCACCAGGCTCCTCTGTCCATGGGATTCACTAGGCAAAAATGCTGGAGTGGGTTGCCATGCCCTCCTCCAGGGGATCTTCTGGACCCAGGATTGAATCTATGTTTCCTGTGTCTCCTGCATTACAGGCAGATTCTTTACCTGCTGAATCATCAGGGAAGCGCCTTACTCCTTGCTGTTGTTTTTGTTGTTTTAGTCGCTAAGTTGTGTCCAACTCTTTGTGACCCCATGGACTGTAGCCCACCAGCCTCCTCTGTCCATGGGATTTCCCAGGCAAGAATACTGGAGTGGGTTGCCATTTCCTCCTCCAGGGGATCTTCCCAACCCAGGGATCGAACCCACGTCTCTTGTATTGACAGGTTGGTTCTTTACCACTGGGCCACCGGGGAAGCCCACTTGTTTGTTTACTCTATCCCTAAACCAAGGTTTATTGTAGACTTACAGAAGTCAAGACCTAAAGCTCTTGTCAATATATAACAGCAACATACCAAGAAAGTCCAGAACACCTGAGTTGGTGCACTAAGTCACCCATCTGCACCAGCAGAAAAGATCAGTGCCTGGAGTCTTTTCTCTTTTGCCTCTTTATTGAGAATCCTGAGAAAGTTAATAAGGAAAAATATGAGGCAGGCAAGATACTGCTACAAGTAAACAGAATTTCTAGACTCACTAAATTGTTTTAAATGGGCTTTAACCACAAGAGAAAAACTAGAAGTCAACAGCCCCAGTTTTTTTTTTTTTTTAAAGGTAGAGAGTTAGTACCTTAAAGTTTGAGCTTAGGAATAGAACTGCAACAAGTATCTGGGAGTCTAGTCATAAGAAAACACTTCATGCTTAAGTATTTCAAATCGTGATGGTATTGAGTGAAACTGTGTCTGATTTGTTTATATGTAATTTTATTGGACTTCACAAAACTGTCCAGAATGTTTAATATTCTTAACTTTAAAAGGACAAAAATATCTGTGCTTATCTGTTTATATGTCTGAAATCACCCTAGTGGCTCAGATGGGTAAGAGTCTGCTTGCAATGCAGGAGGCCTGTGTTCAATCCCTGGGTCCTGCAGAAGGGCATGGCAACACACACCAGTATTCTTGCCTGGAGGGTCCCCATGGACAGAGAAGCCTGATGAGCTACAGTCCATGGGGTCTCAGAGTCAGACATGACTGAGCGACTAAGCACAGCACAGCACATTCATACACAAGCTTATTTACTGGAGGAACTACAAGGCTATGTTTTGCACCACAAGATCTGTTCCTATTAGACTTAAAATCTCATACTGCCTTAACGCAGTCCTGCATAGACCAGCTGTGTGTGTGACACCCATTGTAGGTACCCAGCGTGGTCAGTCATTCCTATCATAATCACTGTAACCATGGTAGGTAGCCACTGTTCCTCCTCTTGTGGATACTGGACATCTTTCTCCATGTCCAGTCCTGATGGAAACTAGCACTGAAAGACTGGCCCAGGCACTCATGCTGCTTCTTGGAGATATTGTCTTCACGCTCAGATTTGGAAATTCCCTGGGCATGTGTTAGAGGCTGTGGTTTCTGTCTAATGGTTCCAAATGGAAAGTTCCAAAGGCCAAATCTTTGCCAGCCAAGTCTCTGGAATGCTAGGTTGCAATGCAAATTTCCTCTAACCTTCTTTGTCTTTTGATACTGCTGTCCCCTCTCTAGGTGCCAGATATCTAAATATTCTGGATTTTGAGTGTTTAGATCAGTAACAATATCTGCCCATTTTGTACAGTGAATAGCAGGATTTTTGTGCTTGATTCTCCAATTAAGATCCAATATTCTGCTTCCTGTGGTGTGAGGGGACCCCTGCTAAATGCTTCATTCACCTTAACAGGGGTTGTTTCAAAGCCAATTGGACAAAAATAATGATCTTGGCAAGGATAAATATAAGCTAATGATTAATCTTTCAATCCGTGAGTTAACTTCGACGAGGCCCCGGAAGCAGTTTCTCCAGCTGTTTCATTCTTCCCATGAGGCTTATACAGAACATATGTGCATCTTTTTACATGGAAGTGGTCATTAATTTGTCGAAACCACCTCATAAGCATCGAATTTCCAGTGAAGGGGCTGAACCTAATATCCTCAAATGGAGGTTGAAAGCCCAAAATATGTAAAGCTTCTTCTTGGGTGATGGCTGGAAGATTTCCAGCTCCCACTGTGCTGTATAATTCTTGCGCTGTGTATCCCTTGATAGCTCAGTGCTATTGTCCTGTTGACAGATTCAGTCCTTCCCAAACTCCCTTTTACCCTACTCCTCACTTTTTCTTCTACTCCTTTCCACTGTCTCTAGCTCCTCGTTCTCCTCCAGTCTGTCAACCATCAGAAGATTCCAATTTTATCCCTTGACCTTCTGTTCTAAAACTTCACTTTGTAGAAGCTGCTGTCCTCTATTTTTGTTTTATATCTTCATCTATAATCAGTTGCTCCTAAATCCTAATCTTTTGCCAAATCGCTCCATCAAGCTCCAGCCCTTTAGTTCAAACATCCTATAAGAAAGCTTCTCTGGAAGTTTCTTCAAAACTGAAAAATTCAGTGTGACTTTAAACAAACTTCTCAGTTTGTCCTTAAAAAGGCTCCATTTCTCCATATCACCAGTCCTCCTATAAATACGATGCTTAGAGTTAATGACAAAGCTCGATGCACTTTCAGATAGGTCTCCCCCTGATTTTACTGTCTTCTTCTGTCATTACCCTACATGTGTGAATTTAACGCCCCCAGCTTATCTTCTGTCTCTCATATCTCCCATTTTTCCCAGGCCATAGCTTACCTTTCTCTAACTTCTTTTTTCATTGAGTAACTATACTATCTAATTGGGTCTTTCTAAGGTTATCTGAAAGGCTATTCACAAATCCATTTACTAAATCATAACACCATCAGTACCACCTCCTACAACTTAACAATATTTTAACCACCTTTTAAAAACTGATGTATACCAGCCCAGGTTGGATGCATGAGACAAGTGCTCAGGGCTGGTGCACTGGGAAGACCCAGAGGGATCCGATGGGGAGGGAGGCGGGAGGGGGGATCGGGATGGGGAACACATGTAAATCCATGGCTGATTCATGTCAATGTATGGCAAAAACCACTACAATATTGTAAAGTAATTAGCCTCCAACTAATAAAAATAAATGGAAAAAACAAAACAAAACTGATGTATAGTTGATTTACAGTATTATGCTAGTTTCAGGTGTACATCATAGTGATTCAAAACTTTATAGACTCCCTTCATAGTTCTAAAATACTAGCTATATTTCTTGTGCTGCACAATGTATCTTTGTAGCTTATTTTTTTTTATGCACGGTAGTTAGTGTACCTTATAAGAAAGTTAATGACGTTTGTAACACACCACCCAAAATAAACACAAACACAGCAAGTATACAGGCCATTAGATAATAAATAGACAGATGAAAATGATTAGGCACAAATTCATAGGCATCTGTTGGTGATGGACATAGTTGCCCTGGTACTCAGATCTATGGGAATTTATAGATAAAGAGTCTGTGAAAGAAACTTTTTGTATTGTTGTTGTTTAGTCACTAAGTCATGTCTGACCCTTTGTGACCCCATGGACTGTAACCCTCCAGGCTTCTCTGTCCGTGGGATTTTCCAGGCAAGGATACTGGAGTAGGTTGCCATTTCCTTGTCCAGGATATGTTCCAGACCTGGGGATCAAGCTCATATCTCAGCATTGGCAGGCAGATTCTTTACTGCTGAGCCACCTGCGGAGCCCAAAAGAAGCTTTGCTACTGTGTTATTCTCTAGTGGTACTGCAAGGCTTAGCATTTTGCTTGCTATTATTTTATGACTTTTATTCTCACTAATACCTCTATATGGGTAAGAAATTATGATGTCTACCAATTTGTCTAGCATCTCTAGCTTTGCAGTAAGACAAAATAAAAAACTGAAACAAAATAACTATAACTCTGACTAATTTTTCTTTTAAACAATGTGACTTATGTTATAGGTAGTAAGTCAAGATCCTGTCATTTGTTGATTGGAAACATGTACTTGTTAGTTTTGTCTAGCTGTTTTAAAATGTAAACCCTTTGGGGAGAATTCAAGTTGCACACTGGTATTTTTTTAATGCACAATAAATAGTCTCCCTCAATCTAAATAATCTTAAAATGATTTTTTCATTAAATTTAAAAACTTTAATAATGACATTACATCATCAAAAAAGTTTGGTAAGTACTGCAAAGGAAAAAAGTTGCATAATCCCACTAACCCAGTCAATTTGTTAAAAAGTTTTCTGTAATTCCTTCTAGTCTTTTTTTTCACATTTATGATGTCTTTGAATGCTTGTCATCATAGTGTATATACTAGTTTTAAAATTTTACTGTATCATAAATATTTCCTTTGCATGTACTACATAATTTCCATACTTCTCTGATTTTTTTAAAACAGGATCTAACAAGTGAGTTAGATAAAATTTAAGGACTCAGGCCAAAGGCTTTCCTCCTTCACTGGCAATAGGCCAGCTGCCCATTAACTCTTCCCAGTGTCTACTGACTGTAGCCCACACTAGTGCATGCTGTTTTTTCTCAGATAATTAATTTACAGGGAATAATTAAAACTCATTGCCTTGAGATTAAAAAATTAGAATTGCGTCTATATGAGAGATTCTCCCTTGCTTAATGCCAACTGAAAAAAAAAGGATTATATTTCTATCTGTGAAATAAATTCGCAGACATCTAAACATGCTCATGCTGAGAAGGAAACAGTCAGCCATTCCAGTGTTTAGAGATGCAAGAAATTTGAGCTTTTTCCTTTGGCATCTCTGTCATATTCAGCTGTCATTTTGGGTTCTCAGAACTGTCCCATTACTTATAAATCCTTTTGATCTAGTGTTCATCAATTACTGCATCAGAAGTCCTAACTCTCAATTAGCTGGGAATTTAAATAGAAGAAAATAGATTTGGGTTGATTACAAACTCGGTGTCCCTTATTTTGTGTAATGGCCTAACTGTTAATCTCTCCTTATATTTAAATCCGTTCTTTGCTTTGCTCTATTTGTTTGTATACTTCATTAATACCCTGTACCATCTGTGTATTCCCAACTATATTTTGGTTCTTATTTAGGGACTTTTATCAGAGAAACAGGTTTTTTTATTATTATTTCTCCTTTTAATTAAAAAAAATCATTATTTTTAATGACTACTATATTTAATATCTAACTGAATATATATTCATCTTTATTCATTCATCCATTCTTACTTTTTCCATTTATTTATTTATTCATTTATGAAGAGTCCTCCTTTCTGGCAGGCAAACAGCTGGCTTTCAATTCAAAGAAAGGGCCAATTTAGTCAAATAACAGCTTGTGACCTACTGATTTTTCCAAAACATCTGTGCATGAAATTAGAATCTGTTTCCTTGAAATGAAGTTCTAATGTATCATCTCCTGATGATAATATGAAATAAAATTTTCCCAATTATCATTTAGATTTTCTTTTCCATATCTTTATTTTTAAAAAGCTCACAGGTTTTGTTTCTTAAATATTGGGATATATTGTGATTCAACTGACATTATATATGGAAAATAAGGTATTCTTTTTTTTTCACATGCTGGTTGTCATTACATTTCATTATCTTTCCTAAAGCTGATATTTGGTCTGTGAATGTTCTTTGAAATTTCGGTTTGTTTGAAAGACTTTGGCTTATGTGGATGTACTGGAACTTATTTTCTTTCTTTTTTTCTGGATTTATGTTCATTAATTTTTTTTTTCTGCTCTGTTTATAGAGGCAAATAATTATTTTATTTTCTCACACTTTTCAATCCTTTTCTCAAAATATCTTTGATGTTTTCTTTAAGATATTCTCTAACAGTCCTCAAATACAGGTTCTCACAATTGTAAACAGTTATTTTAGTGTAATATTGGCCGATTAATTAACTAGCTCTTTGCTGCAAGTTTATCATGTTTGAAATGAAAGAATACTGAATTGAAGCCAGGTTAACATTAGTGATATTACAATTTTTTTTCTCTGGATCACTGTTTGTCACAACTCTCCTAAAGATCTCATGTATTTTAAAGTTGATCTCCTTTAGGATGGACTGGTTTGATCTCATTGCAGTTCAAGGTACTCTCAAGAGTCTTCTCCAACTCCACATTCAAAAACATCAATTCTTCAGCGGTCAGCTTTCTTTATGGTCCAAATCTCACATCCATACATGATTACTGGAAAAGCCATGACTTGGACTATATGGACCTTTGTGGGCAAAGTGATGTCGCTACTTTTTTTTTTTTTTATTTTTTTTTATTAGTTGGAGGCTAATTACTTCACAACATTTCAGTGGGTTTTGTCGTACATTGATATGAATCAGCCATATGCTATCTAGGTTTGTCAGAGCTTTTCTTCCAAGGAACAAGTGTCTTTTAATTTCATGGCTGCAGTCACCATCCACAGTGATTTTGGAGCCCAAGAAAACAATGATTTTGGAACAATGAATACTTTCTGCTAAAAGAGTATTTACAGATAAAGCATAATTATTCCAGATTTCATCTGATTTGTATAGCATGATGCCAGAGGTATTCCTTTTCTCAGGAGAACCATCCCCTACCCTGCTCCTTCAAAATACATTTATGATAGAACTTATATGTATTTACTAATTGTACAAACCCTCTTTGTTTTACTGACATCAATTGTAACCTTTTATAAATTGATTTTTACTTCTGTGACTATCAGGAATGAGTTTGATTTAACACAGCTCAATATGCAACTGTTAACCAGAAAACATTTAGATGATGTCAGTGATCATCGGTACTAACAAATTTCCTTCTCTTATATCAAGTTTACATTTTCACATTATGAGGACACCTCTTTCTCCACAGTCTTGCCAATACAGAGCTTGCTTTCTGCTGCAGCATCCTACCATTACCCAAGGATAGGGAAAGCTACATTTTCTTCTTCACTGTCTCTATTATACCTATTATATTTACATACTTCCTTGTCATAAAAATTTCAAACAATGCTTATGCAAGTGATTAAAATGTAAATCTTTTTCTTTGTCCTTTCTCAAGGGTAATTATTATCAATAGTTTAATTAGCACCTGTCATAAATTTATTTTCAAACATATTTTGTTTATATGTGTGACTTTTTTTTACATGCACATGTTAAACTATGGACTTCCCAGGTGGCACTAGTGGTGAAGAACCCACCCATCAATGCCAGAGACATAAGAGACACCGGTTTGATCCCTGGGTCGGGAAGATCCCCTGGAGGAGGCCATGGCAACCCACTCAGGTATTCTTGCCTGGAGAATCCCATGGACAGAGGAGCCTAGTGGGTTACAGTCCATAGGGTCGCAAAGAGTCAGACATGACTGAAGCAACTTAGCACACGCTCACACACGCACATGCATGTTAAACTATATGCATTGTTCTGTCTTCATTTTTTCTTCACTTAAAAATATGGAAACAATATAAATTTATTTTTAATGGTTGACTGTATTTTTTTTCATCTTGTTTCTTTTTAGTGAACATTTAGATTGTTTTAAATTTGTTGTTGTAATAGTTAAATGAATACCCATTTCATAGTGATGGGTAGAAAACTATGAATATACTTGATCCTTGAACAACATGGGTTTGAACTGTGTGGGCCCACTTTTAAGCAGATTTTTTTCAGTTGTAAATACTACAGTCCTACATGGTGTGGAGGAATTGGATCCAAGGGGTTGGAAGAACCACAGGTGCAGAGGGCTGACTATAATATAGGTGTATTTTCAACTGCTCACAGGGTCAACACCCCTAACCCCACTTTGTTCAAGGGTCAACTGTATGTCAAATTTTATTAGACCTTACCAAGTTTATTAACACTTGCTTATTAACAGTGTTGGTCATTTCCCCAATGTTCTTGATTATTTTATTTTTAATTTGTTTTATCTATCAGTTTCAGAAAGAGAGATATAAAAATTTTCCCATTTTGTGGATTTGTCAATTTCTCCATTGTGTTAATTTTGCTTCATATATTTCAAGGTTATAGTTTTAGTGATATACATTCATGATTATTGTATTTTCTTTATGAGTTGTTCTTTTATCAGGATTTTATGTTCTATTTATAATTTTTCTTAAATTCTATTTTGTCTAATATTGGTATTATTATACTATGTTTTTGTTTTCTTTTTATTATTATTTGCTTGGAGTACTCTTCTTTCTTCTCTATGAACTTCATGTGTGTAGAACTGATTCAATAATAATCCTTAGATCCTAATACATTACATCATTGATAATCTTTTTACCTGTATTTACATAATTTTATTTAATTTATCTAATTTTTATAAGTGAAAACACTCATGATTTTACTATAGACAGGTGTTATATATATACATATATCTTTAAAGTTTCAAATAGAGTATATACTTTTATATACTTTTTAGGGTTATTCATAATCCTTCACTATCAAATAGTTTTTTTGATACTTTGGAACACTTTGACTGACTTCTTATCATATTTGATTAGTTCATTATGGATTTTAACCTAATATCATGACAAATGACAAGCTCACTTAAGGAGTGGAAGTGCCAGTTCTATCATTTCAGTTTGCTTTGGTTTTATTTATTAGTTTTAGCTTCTTATTTCTTGGCAGAAATATTTCAAGGTCTTTGACAATTTTTGTGGGCATTAGCCAGCTCAGAAGCATAGCAGAATAGACAAACACTCTTGACATCATAAGTCAAAATATAAAGAGTAAAAGAACAAAAGAGTAAGGTTATCAAATGAACAAAAGAGTAAAGTTATCACTGTCAAGCTCTTTGGACTGAGGAAATCTCATTCTTCCCTTAGTATATTTTACCTTTTATGTGGGATAGATATTCATTTGCTATGCAAAAATGAGGGTTCTGGTGTCCATTTGCAGACTAAAGGTTTAGTGAAGCTTAATTTCTTATTTAAGTACAAAATACATTTCAAATAACATATGATATTTCCCCCTTTACAACAAATCAACTAGCGGAGTTATTCTTGGTGTTGTTTATAAACCTCTGAAGGCCCCAGAGACCCTCTATCTGGAGGTCATGTTTCAAAATTGTCATAATAATACTAAAAAAATCATGTACTTAAAAAAAATATGTTTACATTTACACAGATGATGCAAATACCGTGGGAGCATACACTGCTTACCTGGAATCAAAGTAGTCGTCTTACCTGGAATCAAAGTAGTCGTCTTACCTGGAATCAAAGTATAGCAATAAATAATACTGGTAGACATTTCTCCATTGTCATTCATATACAGGAAAAGGGGAAAAAGGCCTTGGATGGAGCAGTAAAAATTATTAATTTTATTCAATCTCAATTTTTGAGTATAAGTCTTTTTAATATTGTTGTGAAGAAATATGTATGAAGCAGCCCTGCTGTATACCAAAGCTGGTGGCTATTTCATTGTGCAATTGTTGAGAGCTGAACTCTCCCCTTTATTTCAAAATGAAATACTGTTCTTGCTTGAAAGAAGCTATGGTTATTCAGACTTGAGTATTTGGCAGACAGTTTCTCAAAAAAGAATGAAGTGAGCCTGTCACTTCAAGGCAAGCAACTGACAGTATTTGTGGCCAATGATAAAAATTTAGCTTTCAAGTTAAAATCAGAATTTTGAAAACATGTATCTGCTACCACAAACTTGACAGCTTCTCAATACTTAAAGACAGGACTGGCTACATAATTTGCAGGCCTCAGTGCAAAGGGAAAATATAGGGCTTCTGGTTCAAAAAGCAGGAAAAAAGTGACATTAAGTGTACTAAAACAGAAAATGTTCTCTCTCTTTTTTATTTGCTACTTAATGCAGTTCTAAGTATGGAAAATTAAAAATTTTAAGTTGTTAGCATGAATTTCGCTGTTTATATAAGTATAAAAGCATTTGATTCGTACACAGCTCATGAAAATTGCACAATTTGTATTTCCATAGTTCACACCTGCAATTTTTTTTTATTGTTTTTACCAAGAGAGTGAATATGATGTACAACACTAAGCAACTGCTTTTTTTTCATTTCTTGACATTTGCACATTCTATCAACACCATCTTCAGCTTATTTACATCTAAGGAAGGACTGAAAGAAAAAGAACTATGGGTTGACATGTCTTTCATTTTCTTACCTTCATCATTTCCAGTGCAAATGGTTGGCTATTACAGGAAAGGAACACTGATAAGAAATGATATGATAGAGTTCCTAGGTGGCTCACCTTTCTTAGAGTTTACTGCCTTCTTCTGCATTTGAAGCAAATTCTGACTTGATTGAAAAGATGTGATTTCTCAGGGCTGTTAATATCTCCACTCAGGCATAAGCTTAGCGGGCTTACCTTTATTTGAATTTCACATAGTTCCCACACATTGTAGGTGCATCAAAACTTTGGGATCAGAAGACATGGGGAATGCTTTGTGCTGCTATGTGCAAGTGAGGGGCCAAGGAACTGCAGACATGCTATCATTTTTTGATCCTATTTCCTTTGCTTTATTGTCTCATTGGGCTTCACTTACAAATCACAAGGTCAAAATGAAATTATTAAAACTTTGAAGATGGTAACAGCAAGAGTATTAAACCAAGCACCAGAACCTGCTGGGTATGTGGTCTTCTATGTGTCAACTGCCATAAATGAGTGGATATTTTCATTCTATTCTTTGGTTATTTTTTATTCTTCCAACATTGTAGGTATTAGAGCAAGGTTGATCACTAATAAAGTATAAATTTATATAATTAAAAAAAAAGTGAGACATCACCTCGCTGACAAAGGTCCAATAGTCAAAGCAATGGCTTTTCCAGTAGTCATGTATGGATGTGAGAGTTGAATCATAAAGAAGGCTGAGCTGTGGTGCTGGAGAAGACTCTTGAGAGTCCCTTGCAAGGAGATCTTGAACTGCAAGGAGATCGAACCAGTCAATCCTAAAGGAAATATCAACCCTGAATATTCATTGGAAGGACTGATGTTGAAGCTGAAGCTCCAATACTTTGGCTGCCTGATGCGAAGAGTTGTCTCATTGGAAAAGATTCTGATGCTAGGAAAGGTTGAAGGCAAATGGAGAAGGGGGTGGCAGAGCATGAGATGGTCAGATAGCATCATCGACTCAATGGACATGAGTCTGAGTAAACTCTGGGAGATAGTGGAGGACAGACAAGCCTGGCATGTTGCAGTCCATGGGGTCGCAAAGAGTTAGACACAACTTTAGAGACTGAACAGCACAACAAAAATATGTCAATAAATATAAAGAGAAAAAAATCCATATTCTTAAACTCAGGACTCTAATTAGTGGAAATTTATCATAAAAATTATTCAAACAAAAGGAAAAATCTATATTCATAAATTGTTCATTAATGTATTAAATATTCAATATTAATGGATATAGAATGAATCATTGTCCAACAAAGTGATTAAATATACACTCATAAAAATAGTAAAAAGCACTTGCAAAAACATGGTAACATGCTCAAAAGTCAGAATGATAATAAATATGAGCAGACATTGGGATGAGACCAGCATAAAATTATGAATGCCTTTGGATAAATATCACTTGGAAATACACTCAAAAACACAGAAATGCTATACCAGAGTAATAGGATTATATTTGATTTTTTATTTTGCTGAACATTTTTTAATATTGTTTTTTCTTGGTAAAAACAAACACAAAAATCTCAAGAAGCTTTCTGAGGCAATTATAGTATAATACATCGCTCTTGGAATTGAAATTCAGGTTGGAAACCTAGCTCTCTCACTTGAATATCGGTAATTCTAGATAAATAATTTTGTGAACATCAGTTTCATGAATAGTTAAATATAAATTCCACTGGCTCCATAGAGTTATAAAATTAATTAAAATTATATGTGTAAAAAATGTTCCTTAAAGTTCCTGAAACATAGTTGATATTCAGTACATTTTAGTTGAATCTGAAATCAGGGAGACTTTTTTTTTCATTCTAGTGTTTTTAAAGTGCTAATAAACTTTGCCAAAAGGCTTAGCATACTGCCTAGAGAAGGTTATACACTTTGGGAATTTTACTTGATAAGTGAACCTATTACTTTCAACACATTTTGATTGTGTGTGGTTGAATGATTCAAATCCATTTTTATCTCCAAAGGCCATTTATTGTCCTACTCTACAATGATCAAAAAGAGTCAAATGAGGAGTGTATATAGTTCAGGCAAAATCCTTTGCTCTATCAAAAAAGCAGCTAATCTGTAAAGATCTTCTGTAAGTAGACTTACAAATTCAAATTCTTTAAACGTTTTTTTGTTGTACAAATAGTTGCAAAGGATTATAAATTTTTTGGTGTTATTTGATTGGAGGATTCTATGGAAACATCTACAGACCACTTACTGGCATAGTGGAAATAGTACAGGAATGGAATTTGGGAGAACTGCATTCTTGTAAATTCAGCCTCATCCCTCCCCTCTCCATCTGTAACTTTAGGGGTTGCATTACTAATTTTTCAGATCATTTTAATTTTTCAAATTCTGTGATCTTATGATTTTATCTATCTATCTAGCTGTCATCTAACTATCTACCTATCAGGCATTATGCATTTCTTGATAATAGAGCACACATTTAATAACAGGTGGTTATACATTATTCATCAGCCAACTGTGTGTCCACAAATACCTGAAGTAAATCCTATAAAAAGAGCTTCATAATTTCCTAAATATGTTTATCTTACAGGCTAAATTCCATCCTTGTGTATTTAATGGCAGAGAAAATATCTATCTCATTAATACAGAAAAGTCTATAATATAACAGCATACCTGGCAAACCAACTTGCTTGGGGGGAGGCAAGGCTGATACTTACTGAGCATTTATTGTATTCCAGACTCTTTTAAAAGCACTTAACATACATTATAGCATGTAAAACTCAAAGCAATATCTAGGTAAATACTGTTTAATATGTAAGGAATCTCATACCCAGAAAGCATTTAAAATTTTCCCTAAGGCCACACTATTAAATAGCAAAATTACAGTGAAATCCCAGGTCCACTCATGGCGAAGCCTGAGCTCTTATATAATAGTCTGCCCAACTGCCTTTTGAGAGCAACTGGCTGATGAACATTTCCCCATGTACCTCTCTTATTTATAATCATACGTCTCTAGATATTCATTGGTGGTATTTTGCAAATGGCAATAAAGGTATCTATTCTGGGCTCCAGGATCCCTGACTTTGCAAGTGAAGAGAATGAAAGCAGAGAGGGAAGAAAGCTTTATGTCAATTTTTCAAAAGGCACCAGCATTGGGAGCAACTACACCGAGATGAAAAATTGGAGCGAAGCAGAATAAGCCAAGAAAAGACAACAAAGATGTGATTGAGAAAGTATGCTTATTGAATTATTAGACAGGATGAAGCAGCAAGAAAAAAAGATGTTTCCACTAATGATGACTGATAGTTGGCAAAGATATTTTTGAAACCAGATAACCTATTCTCCACAAGTCAAGTGACAGGACCAAATCCAAATTTTAACAGGAAAAATGTGGCTGTGATAGAGTGCACTAGAATGAACATCACAGGCATAGCTCCGTCAATTGATGTTTCCCACGACTAAAGCAAGATATTACTGAAGTTGCACGTTCATCACTTTTAAACTAGATGTCAGAGATCTTTAAACTCTCCAGAAGGAAAAAAAATCTCATCTTTTATATTATGAAAGAGATAAAGCACATGACAGGAAATGTAATTCTCCTGAGAATTATTCCCAAAGGATTTGATAGCATTTCTTTTGTGGTTTTAAATAAATATACTTCTCAGGAATGTCAGCTTTTGGATCCAATTAAAACTATAATTCCTTGTGCCAAATACATATAAGGAACATCTATTGGAACACAGAGCATTGCGATGAACCTGAAGCTCAACTGAGAGGAGATGTCAATCAGCAGTCTGTCAGTAAGCCAGAGACACTTCCATGAGACAGCTCACGGAGATGTAGGATTGTGAAGGTGAGGCCATGGCTGTGGATTTGGTTCATGTGTAGAGCAGCGTTTTGGGGCCATAGACAATACACTTAACTCCACTCATCTCTTCTAGTTCCCAGCATTGGATCGACTCTTCCTAATCAGAGGGACTGGTAGCCAGGGTTCTTAATCACCTTCTCTTAGGAGATGAGCATCTCTGATTTCTCTACTTAAAGACAGTTGAGAGTTGACCACAATTTTGCTTTAACTGTACTTGGTTTAGTCTTATTCTCTTTTCCCCATACATTGCTGTCTCACTTGGGATTATTTTAAATTTGATATTGGTTAAAAAGAAATGGAAGATGTACTAGTTATCTATTTCTATGTAACAAATTGCTCTAAAAATGAAGTGGCTTGAAGAAGCAAACATTTTTTTTTTATCTCATAGATTGTGTGGGTCAGTAATCCTCAATGGTTTAGCTGAGTGGTCTCAGTTCACTGTTTCAAACAAGGTGGTAATTTAGGTGTTGGTCAGGTCTGCAGCCATCTCAAGGTTCAAATGAAAGAGGATCCATTTTCAAGCTCAGTTTCTTGTCTATTGGAAGGTCACAGATCCACTTCTAAGCTCACTTACAACATGGCAACTGGTTTCCCCAAGAGCAAGCAGTAGAAAAGAGCAAAATAAAAATAGCCATTGAGGGTGAAAATTGAACTAAACATTTTACCTTCTAAACAAAATGATGCATCTATTTCCAGATGATAATCCTAAATCTCATTTAGTCATGGGTTGGGAGTGTCAGAATGTGAAGAATGTTGTTTTTAATAGCTCATCAGAAAGTAACTTGTATATTTCAGTTGAGCCTGAAAAATGGGGAAAATATATTCACTCTAAATTTAACCTAACCACATATTAAAAAGTAAACCAAACACAGTTATCACTGTAGGATATTTAGAAAAGAATATATAAAAGTAAGATATAACATACAATATGATGAATTATTTTAGGAATTAACAATATGGACATGAATTGATCATGGCTAGTTTGTGGCATTACAATTTTTATATAAATTTAAAAAGTAAACATATGTGAATCAAACAGTTAAGACCCAACATTAGAAAAAATAATTCAAACTTATGGAAAAACAAAAAGATCATAATAATAATGATAAAAGTATAAACTAACAAGTAAGAACAGAGCAATAGAAATATGCTGACTTTGTTATTACAAGAGCCATTTTTCTACAAGACAGAAAAAAAAATCTATACAACAAGCTTTTAGCAAATCTAATAACAATTCAGGTATGAGAGTACATACATAACATATATAGGCTGGATACCAGGGGTAGGTTGTGATACATCTACATCAAACATTTCTCTCTAGTATTTATAGATAATGCTTTGGAAAATATCTTTTCTTATGAGAATAATAATTAGTATATATGTCAAAATAATAAAAGCTGTACTGGGGTGTATGATATAATTAATTTGATTAGAATAGGTAATGTTTTATTTGATTGTCTTCTGACTTTCTGGAATTAACCATTGAATGGTAATACTATAGTTAAATATTATATTGTGCTCTTATAAACTTAGGGCTTCTCTGGCGGCTCAGTTGGTAAAGAATCCACCTGCAATGCAGGAGACCCAGCAGGGTCTATCCTGAGTAGGGATGATTTCCCTGGAGAAGGGAATGGCAACCCACTCCAGTATTCTTGTCTGGGAAATCCCATGGACAGAGGAGCCTGGCAGGCTACAGTCCATGGGGTTGCCATGTAAGCTTAACAAATCATGCAACTTTTGATGTCTTCTAGTATGGCAGACTGTGGAGGTCTTTCCAAGCCACTTATTGAAATTAAACAAAAAACTGGGCAAAATATAAGATATTTGTTTGAGAACAATGTAGAGACACATGTGTGTGGGGGGTTGATGGGGAGGAGGTGTGTACACTTTTCATAAATGGAGTCTGGGTTTCTTCCAGCCCCCTGTAAATCTCACTGGTTTTCACACCAGCTAGTGGGACTCACCCTCCTGGTGTTGGATCACCGGCATGGGATCCCAACATCTGAGGCAAACCCCTTACCCCCCAGGGAGGATCTCGGCGTCTTTGTAATCCCTCTCCTCTTGTGAGTCCCCTCCTGGAGGGGGTGGGGGGGGATGTGCAAGTCCTGACCTGATATTTCTATTCCCTTCTAACCCGACTCTGTGAGGTTTCCTCATAGCCTTTGTTGTCGAAGAGACTTTCTGCCAGTTTTCAGTTTGTTTTCTGTAAGTTTCTCACATGTATCAACAGATGGATTTTTGATGTGTCTTGGGGAGAACTGAGCTCTCGCTGCCATCTTGATCTTCACAGCCCAGTGATGGTCTTGAGACTCAGCCCACATTCCCAGTGGGGGGCTTTGGTCCTGGGTTCTGGAGGGAATAGAGCAGGTCCTATTCTCTGATTAATGTGAAATTTTAATTAGGGATATATATTTTATTGACTTGAAATTCTTTTAACTTGAAAGTAAGATCCAGGGCACACAGAAATAAGACTTTTTGAATTTGCTTACAGTAAATACTTATACATCAAAAGTGCTTTCTCTGGCTTTTGACCGTGTAAAGATCACTGTGAATATGCACTTATACACTGTGATAATTAAAAGGAAGAGAATTAACTCATCCTTCTTTATTTTAGAAGCCCTAAACCCAAAGAAAATGTTTTTAACCTTTGACCAAAGAGGAATTGAGTTAACATGAGCGAAAAAGAAAAAGAATATAATGGGCATTGCACTCTCTTTCCTTCTCTACTGGGTTTGAAGCCCTTTCTCTGTATTTTCTCTTCCCCTTCAGAGATTTACACTCTTTAATTGCCAGGGGCTTTTGTCAGAAATGAGATGGCTTGTTTGAAGTTTAATAATAATCTATTATCACCAAAGCAATCACTCCGCAAATTGACAAAATCTACATTTTTATATTGAAATGTTTTCTAATATTTGAAGCTTTATTTGTAGGTGGTAAGGTAGGCAGAAACAGCAATGCTTACTCTATACATAAGAACTGAATAATATATAAATACAAAGTAGAAGAAATCTTTATGCATTAATTCTAGCTATGAACTGACCTTTAATATTTCTAAACAAATAGAAAATGCTCTACTATGGGATTTATGTAGGATCCTATCACTTTGAGCTGAGGAATTTGCTATGTTGGAAAGTGAGTTAAATATGCATAATATGTCACAGCAAGCCCCACAATCATACCTGTTATGTATCTTCACATACATTTTCATTTTTTAATTAGCAAAAATATAAAATTCTGAAGCTTGGAAATAAATTGTATGGAATCCATTTTATAGGCATTTTGAAATTATACCCTCTATGTAATCAGATGCATACTCATGTATCTTAATAACTAAGAAACATAGGATAATATTTTAAAATTTCCTTTATTCTCAGCATGTCTATCCTTTAATGCTGTACTCTTGGCATAAGTATTTTATTTTGTGTTCACAAAACCCATTGCTTTAACCTCATGCTTTCAAAGTAAAGCTTTCTGGGAAAAAAAAATCTCATTCACAAGAGTATCCCTCTTTCCATAGTCACTGTGCCATACTCACTTTGACATTTCCTAAAGGTCATTGTTCAGGTTTCAAGATCATGTTACTGATTTTTCTGCTTTTTTGCACTATCAGGGAAAGAGAATATTCTGCAAAGGTTTGCTGAGCTCCTCTGTTCCCACTGGAGACTAAATAGCAGAAAACTGATTCCTTCTGCTTCAGATTCTCCAGGCTAGCTTCAGATTCTTATTTAGATATAAACACTCATGGCTTTCAAAGATCCAAAGAACCTTAGACACAAAGAAATAACAGATTATAAAACCTTTGCGGATGCCACAGTCTCTACTCCAAAATCAGAATGAAAAAGTATCATCACAAACAATGTAAACTCCCACTTCATCTCCCTACTCGCCACCTCTACCCCCAGCATGCCGTGTTTTAGAGCATTCCGTTTCTGTTAGAGGCAAAACGCATCATCATATCAAGGCATTTGCCTGAAATTCAATGACAATATCCTTAAATGATGAGCCCATGTATCAAGAAAAATGAAACAAAGAGAGTCCTGGACATTTACTGGGTACTACATATGCTTTCACTTAATCTTTGCTACTCCACAAGGTAAATCAAAATCAGGACCTGTGTTTTAAAGAGGGGAAACTGGATTCAGAGATGAGAAACAGTTTGCTCAAATACTTGAAACAGTCATTCTGATTGGTTTTTGTTGCACACCTGGTCATAAATTATAGAACCCTCAAATGTTTCTGGACTAATTCTGTTTGGGTTTTATTTTCCTAAAAGCCTTGACTTTGTTACCCATTTTAAAAAGATTACAGTTGTTCTTATTTAAAGTCATTTGACACTCAACCTAGTGATCTCTTTCTCCTCCTGGAGAACTTTGACAACAGAAGCAGGATCTAACTCCAAGTAATTAAAGCAGCTCAGAGCTACATCCATTCAGCTGGTGAATGTTATCAATAATATCAGCATGGGTGACCAATTTGTCCACTGCTTGTTTCAGCCTTTCAGGGGCATTCGGTTTAATCCATAAACAGTGGACGAAAGGATCATTCAGTTTAATGGGATCTATAGACTGTACTTTCTTTAAGGAATAGCAAATGTTGTTTGGAGTCCAGTGTGAAGGGAAACAGAAGAAAGACTGCTGCAAAATGAAAATGTGATTATTTGTCTTCCTTCCGAAATATTGAGAGACTGATGAGACTGTGCACATAACATAGTTATACTCTTTAGGAGAAAGCTGCTATATGTTCCCAAAACCTTCTTTTCCTGCTTACTCACTGCTGTCATTGCTGGAAATAGCACAAGATTTAATCCTAAAGGTCTAGCCCTGAGTCTTGGTTCTGTCTATGATTACTTTGCCCAAAAGATTTTGGGCAAATTGTTTAATCTTTCTTAGATTTTGTTTCTGTATCTTTGAAATTAATATTATAATATCAAACTAATAGTGTAATTTTGACAATTAAATGAGTGATATCACTTGAAAATGGATGATAAGCCCTAAAAGTATATAAATAATAATTTTATTCTCACATATCAATAGAAATTTAATATCATATTCATATAGCAATATATCAGTGGCTCCCAAAATGTGCTCTACAGAAAACTAATGCCACAGAGATTCTCTGAGAAGTGGGCTTTAGGTCTTTGGGGGAACATTTATTTATTCCAGTAGACTCACTGAGCCTTGCCAGATGCTCTTCTTGGTCAATAATGAGATAGGGCTCATAATTTTCTGTTTTGTGATGCTCACAATTCTGCAATATATAGTTCTGAAACTATATCTCTTAGTTGTTGTTCAGTTGCTCAGTCATTTCCGATTCTTCGTGACCCCATGGACTGCAGCACACCAGGCCTCCCTGTCCCTCACCATCTCCCGGAGTTTGCCCAAGTTCATGTTCATTGCACTGGTGATGCCGTCCAGCCATCTCATCCTCTGATGCCCTCTTCTTCTGCCCTCAATCTTTCCCAGCATCAGAGACTTTTCCAATGAGTTGTCTCTTCTCATCAGATGACCAAAATACTGGAGCTTCAGCTTCATTTCTTCCAGTGAATACTCAGGGTTGATCTCCCTTAAGATTGACTGGTTTGATCTCCTTGCTGTCCAAGGAACTCTCAAGAGTCTTTTCCTGCACCACAGTTCAAAGATTCTTTGGTGTTCTGCCTTCTTTATGGCCCAGCTCTCACAACTTGTACATGACCACTGGGAAGACCATAGCCTTGACTATATGGACCTTTGTAGGCAGAGTGATATCTGTTTGTAACCAACTCCAATTACAAAAGTATATATGTTGCCTTTCCTGAATGTTTCCTGGATTAACTTCCATCTGATTTACTCTTTTACCTTTTTCTCTCTTGAACCTCAGCATACACCATGACACCTCTAGGTGTACACATGAAGTATAAGGAATAATAATGAATATAAAAGAATTCCAGAAAACAGTTTCAGAAAAACATTTACTTCTACTTCATTGACTACATGAAATCATTTGACTATGTGGATCACAACAAACTGTGGAAAAATCTTTTTTTCTTTTTCATTTATTTTTATTAGTTGTATGCTAATTACTTTACAATATTGTAGTGGTTTTTGCCATACATTGACATGAATCAGCCATGGATTTACATGTGTTCCCCATCCTGAACCCCCCTCCCACCTCCATCCCCATCCCATCCCTCTGGGTCATCCCAGTGCACCAGCCCTGAGCACTTGTCTCATGCATCCAACCTGGGCTGGCGATCTGCTTCACACTTGATAATATACATGTTTCAATGCTATTCTCTCAGATCATCCCACCCTTGCCTTCTCCCACAGAGTCCAAAAGTCTGTTCTATACATCTGTGTCTCTTTTTCTGTCTTGCATATAGGGTTATCATTACCATCTTTTAAAATTCCACATATATGCATTAGTACACTGTATTGGTGTTTATCTTTCTGTCTTACTTCACTCTGTATAATGGGCTCCAGTTTCATCCATCTCATTAGAACCGATTCAAATGTATTCTTTTTAATGGCTGAGTAATATTCCATTGTGTATATGTACCATAGCTTTCTTATCCATTCGTCTGCTGATGGGCATCTAGGTTGCTTCCATGTCCTGGCTATTATAAACAGTGCTGCAACGAACATTGTGGTACACGTGTCTCTTTCAGATCTGGTTTCCTCGCAAACCGTGGAAAATTCTTAAAGAGATGGTAGTACCAAACTACCTTAACTGTCTCCTGAAAAGCCTGTGTGCAGGTCAAGAAGCAATAGTTAGAAAAAAATGGAACAACTGACTGGTTCAAAATTGGGAAAGGAGTATGATAAGCCTGTATATTGTTACCCTGCTTATTTAACTCATATGTAGAGTGCACGTGTACTAAGTCACTTCAGTGATGTCCTACTGTTTGTGAAACTATAGACCGTAGCCTACCAGACTCCTCTGTCCATGGGATTCTCTAGGCAAGAATATTGGAGTGGATTGCTATGCCCTCCTCCAGGGGATCTTCCCGATTCAGGGATTGAACCCACGTCTCTTATGTCTCCTCCATTGGCAGGTGGGTTCTGTACCACTAGCACCACCTGGGGAAGCCCTAATGCAGAGTACACCATGTGAAATGCCAGGCTGAGTGAATCACAAGCTGGAGTCAAGATTGCTAGGAGAAATATCAACCTCATATATGTAGATGACACCACTCTAAAGGCAGAGAGTGAAGAGGAACTAAAGCCTCTTGATGAGGGTGAAAGAGGAGAGGGAAAAGGTGGCTTAAAACTCAACATTCAAAAAACTAAGGTCATGGTATTCAGTCTCATTACTTCATGGCAAGTAGAAGGGGGAAAAGTGGGAAAAAAAATAACAGATTTTATTTTCTTGGGCTCCAAAATCACTATGGACAGTGACTGCAGCCATGAATTTAAAAGACTTTTGCTCTTTGGGAGGAAAGCTATGACAAACCCAGACAGTGCACTCAAAAGCAGAGATGTCACTTTGCTGACAAAGGTCCATCTAGTCAAAGCTATGGTTTTTCCAGTAGTCATGTATGGATGTAAGAGCTGGACCATAAAGAAAACTGAGCACCAAAGAATTGATGTGTTTGAACTGTGGGGTTGGAGAATACTCTTGACAGTCCCTTGGACTGCAAGGGGATCAAGCCAGTCAATCTGAAAGGAAATCAACCCTGAATATTCATTGGAAGGATTGATGCTGAAGCTGAAGCTCCAATACTTTGGCCACCAATGTGAAACGCCAACTCATTGAAAAAGATCCTGATGCTGGGAAGGATTGAAGGCAAAAGGAGAAGAGGGCAGCAGAGGGTGAGGTGGTTAGATAGCATGTTAATGGACATGAATTTGAGCAAACTCTCGGAGACAGTGGATGAGAGAGGAGCCTGGCATGTTGCAGTCCATGTGGTCTCAGGGTCAGACGTGGTTAGTGACTGAAAAACAACAACAATATGAAACAATCTGGCTTTTCCTAGTCTTGGAAAAGGAAGTAAAAAGAGCAACTAAAGCTCTAGTCTATTGATTAGTTTCTTATCTAAACAACTGTTTATTGCTGGATTTTGTTTTTTTATAGCATTGTCAATAATTGTCTCTAATGTTGCTCATAAGAGACTTTTCTAACTTTTTTACTTTCCCAAGTCCCTTCAATCTAAGGTCTTATTGACATCACGAGTCTGAAACTTACATATCTTTTGAGTAAAGATCTTTTATCTCTTTTAAAAATATATGCCTGCTTCTGAAACTAACTTGGCAGGCTTTCAGAGGTGGAAGACAAAGCTCAAAGACTAGAAAAGATGATTTTTATTTTAGTATTGAAAACTTAATACTCTGGCTTGAACTTACTGTGGACAAGCCACATGTTTGGTGTTCTAAAAGTGAATTACATGGCTCTGCTGCTATGCACAATGCCATGTCCAACATCCCACAAATATGTTCCATTTGGATTGACTGATTGAAGCAGAACATGTTCCAACCTTAGAGTCATGGGATTTTAGGGCTGTCCAAAAGTCCATTTGGCCTATCACACTGTATGCTAAAAAAGGCATTGCATTTTAAAGTTGCCTTTCCCCTGAGATCTACTGAAGTTTTAGAGAAAGGGTTTGTTGTGAGCTCTTATTAGAAAGCTGAGAAAGAGGAATCAGGGAATTTGAAGCTAAGTTTAGCTAATACAGAGCTTTCCTGGTGGCTCAGACTGTAAAGAATCTGGATGCCAATTCAGGAGACCCAGGTTCAATCCCTGGGTCAGGAAGATTCCCTGGAGAAGGGAATAGCTAACCACTTCAATGTTCTTGCCTGGAGAGCTCCATGGACAGAAGAGCCTGGCAGGCTGTTTGTCACAGGGTCACAAAGATTTGGACTTGCCTGAGTGGCTAACACTTTCAGCTAATATAGGATCCATGTTAGGAAGTCTTCTGGTGATTCTCTAATTTATTTATCTATTTATTTGATTGAGTCATTTTTATGGCACCATTGTGTGCAAAACACTAGGGGAGATAGTCATCACCTATGTCCTGGACAGCCTCTTTGTTGAATACTTGGTGTCTTCAATCCCATTCCTGCTTGGAGGGCAGAATCAGGCACAGCTCTTTTCCTCCTCAGGCTCCTGTGAATTCTTATCACCACGTTTCTGCAGTCACTCCACTCAGTAAGACTAAGCATGTGAAAAAGCCTACAGATCATCCAACCTGGGGGTAATGGTCATAACAGCTAAGTTATTGAGCCTCCATGCTAATCATTTCATATGATTTATTGCAATTAATTCTCACTACAATCCTGTAAGTAGGTACAATTATCACTCTTTTGCTACAAAAAAAAAAAAAGGTCTAAGACTCAAAGAGGTTAAGTATCTCACCCAGAGTTGTGCCAGTTTAACTGGGGTTGGACCCAGGCAACTTGAGAACTTGAGTCTAGAACAAATACTCTGGAAGATAGTGCTGAGACTTCTCAGATGCAAGGCTATCAACAGAGAAACCCACTAGCTCCCTTGTGTGCTGTGGGCTCAGTTGTGTCTGACTCTGCCACTAGTTCACTTCTAGGTGGCATTAGTGAAAACAGAGTTGACAACCATTTTGAATTCCATTTTCAATTCTGATATTCAAAACCTGCATGATTCTGAAAAATTACAATGGGATAAATTACATCTATTATAGAAATTGAAGGAAAAGTAAAATGAGATGAATCAGATAGCACCTACGGGAGCATTATTAGAGTGAATGACTTATTATGGATACCCAATAAATACTGGGTTTCTCTTTTTCCCCCTGAAGTATATAGGGCAAATGTGAGGGATTCTTGTCTTTTCTCTGTCTCCTCTAAGTTTAAAAAATAAGATCTTTTTTTCCCTTTTGGACACTTTTTTGAGGATAGACCTCTTGTGTCCCATTGGAATCACTGAGATGATTGTACAGAAGCTCTCCTGTAGAAGATGACATCAAAGCTTGTCATCTCTGTAAAAAAGCCACAATCACCATGATGGATTTTTTCCCTTTTGCCTAAAATAATTTGGACCTGTAAGATATAGATTTTGGGTTGATAATAGCTGATGATTTTGTCTGCCATTTACATTTTGACATAATTTTAAACTTTGGTGAGATGGATTTATAGGGATCAGAATAAGAATGCATTGGTTTATGAGACCTTGGGTGGTATGATGTGGAAGAAAAAGAGAGAAAATGTAGGTTATAGAGGGTGAAGACAAACATGTCTCCCACCTCAGGTCGTGCCCAGGGTTGACCCTGTGTCCATGCTTTCCCAGTCTGAGGATGTAGTGAGTTATTTCGAGGTATATATGTTGGGGGAGGGGAGTCTGGCTGCTGGGATGTGAACTGTGTGATATTTGATGGTTGAAGTGAACGAAAAGAGGAAGATCAGTCTGTGGTTTTACTGAAATCAGATATACTTTAAAGTGATGTCTCACTTTGAGACTGACAGCATTTTGAGAAACAGGCTTCCTACTGCCAAGCTCCTGGAACAGCCTTGGGGTATACTCACGGGAAATTGCTTCATGCTAATAGTCATCCTTATATCCCACCAAGGCCAATAAATGACCTAGTGGTTTAAGAGTTCTTCTAGTGGCTGATTTCAAACCTAGTAAATATGAAAGATTGTTCAGAAAAGCAACAGAACTTACCACTAAACAGGTCATCATTAGTCATGTCTTGCCCGAGTGCTGAAATACTCTCAACGAGATAATCCCTGCTAAAGGAAGAGTGGGTAGATGAAACTTAAAAATGAGATAGCCAGGCTTCAAATGCCAGTTTAACCATTTCAAGCCAGTGTGAAACCTACATTATTTAACTCCTTGAAACTTTCATTTGTAAAACAGGGATATCACTGTTTAGCTTTTTGGTTGTTGAGAAGGCTAAATTAAACAATATGTGCTTGTATACCAAGATGCTATGTTTTCACTTTTTTTGCTAAATGGCACCTGAAATTTTCTGGTTTGTTCAAGGAGCATCTGGTGTAGAAGTATATAAGCTGTTTCTATGATCTCTTCATGGCCTTGGGGCTCCCGGAGCAAAAACGGCTTTGTCAGGCAGCAGAGTTCAGAAAGCATATGGTTCACCCTAGTTTTACCCTTAGTGGTATTTTCTTAGAGCACCATGAAGCTTAAGCTGGATGTATATACACCTTCTCATTATCACAGGGACTACCTTTTGTTGTCAATGGGAAACTTGGTGGTTCTCCTCCCAATTCTCCTTCTAGTAGGAGAGGCTGTATTACATAAGGGAAATATTGAACCAGAAGCCAGGAGATCTTATTTTGTAAATCACAAATTTCCTATCTGGGCCTCTAAATTTTTATTTACAACATGAGGGATGGAGAAAAATGGTAACAGAGAATATTCTCCAATTTAATTTTTAGCTCTCTTTTTTGTTTATTCAATCTTGATTTTATGTGACAGTCCTAACTCCTGTACCATTCTTTATATCTCTATAAAATTAGGCAATTTTCTTTCTTTCTTGTTTTACTTTTTAAAATCTTGACTTGCTTCCTTTATTTATTTTTTAAAGTCTTATTGAAGTTTGTTTACAATATTGCTTCTGTTTTATGTTTTTGGTTTTGTTGTGGAAAGGTATGTGGGGTCTTAGCTCCCCAGTTCAGATCAGTTCAGTCACTCATTTGTGTCCGACTCTTTGCAACCCCATGGACTGCAGCACACCAGGCTTTGCTATCTACCATCATCTCCTGGAGCTTACTCAAACTCATGTCCATAGCATTGGTGATGCCATCCAACCATCTCATCCTCTGTTGTCCCCCTTTCTTCCCACCTTCAATCCTTCTCAGCATCAGGGTCTTTTCAAATGAGTCAGTTCTTTGCATCAGGTGGCTGAAGTTTTCGAGTTTCAGCTTCATCAGTCCTTCAGATGAACACTCAGGACTGATTTCCTGTAGGATGGACAGGTTGGATCTCCTTGCAGTCCAGTCTTCTCCAACACCACAGTTCAAAAGCATCAATTCTTCGGCGCTCAGCTTTCTTTATAGTCCAACTTTCATATCCATACATGACTACTGGAAAAACCATAGCTTTGACTAGATGGACCTTTGTTGGCAAAGTAATGTCTCTGCTTTTTAATATGCTGTCTAGGTTGGTCATAACTTTCCTTCCAAAGAATAGTGTCTTTTAATTTCATGGCTGCAGTCACCATCTGCAGCGATTTTGGAACCCCCCAAAATAAAGTCAGCCACTGTTTGCACTATTTCCCCATCTATTTCCCATGAAGTGATGGGACCAGATGCCATGATCTTAGTTTTCTGAATGTTGAGTTTTAAGCCAACTTTTCACACTCCTCTTTCACTTTCAGCAAGAGGCTCTTTAGTGCTTCCTTGTTTTCTGCCATAAGGGTGTCATCTGCATATCTGAGGTTATCCATATTTCTCCCAGCAATCTTGATTCCAGCTCATGCTTCATCCAGCCTAGCATTTCTCATGACGTGTTCTGCATATAAGTTAAATAAGCAGAGTGACAATATACAGCCTTGACGTACCACTCTTCCTATTTGGAAGCAGTCTGCTGTTCCATGTCCAGTTCTAACTGTTTCTTCCTGACCTGCATACAGGTTTCTCAAGGGACAGGTCAGGTGGTCTGGTATTTCCATCTCTTTCAGAATTTTCCACAGTTTATTGTGATCCAGACAGTCAAAGGCTTTGGCATAGTCAATAAAGAAGAAATAGATACTTTTCTGGAACGCTCTTGCTTTTTTGATGATCCAACAGATGTTGGAAATTTGATATCTGGTTCCTCTGCCTTTTCTAAAACTAGCTTGAACATCTGGAAGTTCACGGTTCATGTATTACTGAAGCCTGGCTTGGAGAATTTTGAGAATTATCTTACTAGCATGTGAGATGAGTGTAACTGTGAGGTAGTTTGAGCATTCTTTGGCATTGCCTTTCCTTGGGACTGCAATGAAAACTGATCTTTTCCAGCCCCTTGGCCACTGCTGTGTTTTCCAAATTTGCTGGCATATTGAGTGTAGCACTTTCACAGCATCATCTTTTGGGATTTGAAATAGCTCAACTGGAATTCCATCACCTCCACTAGCTTTGTTCATAGTGATGCTTCCTAAGGCCCACTTGACTTCATATTCCAGGATGTGTGACTCTAGGTGAGTGATCACACCATTGTGATTATCTGGGTCATGAAAATCTTTTTTGTACATTTCTTCTGTGTATTCTTGCCACCTCTTCCTAATACCTTCTGCTTCTGTTAGTTCCATACCATTTCTGTCCTTTACTGTGCCCATCTTTGCATGAAATGTTCCCTTGGTATGTCTAATTTTCTTGAAGAGATCTCTAGTCTTTCCCACTCTATTGTTTTCCTCTTTTTCTTTGCACTGATCACTGAGAAAGGCTTTCTTATCTCTCTTGCTATTCTTTGGAACTCTGGATTTAAATGGGCATATCTTTCCTTTTCTCCCTTGCTTTTTCGTTTCTTCTTTTCACAGCTATTTGTAAGGTCTCCGCAGACGGCTATTCTGCATTTCTTTTTCTTGGGAATGGTCTTGATCCTTGTCTCCTGTACAATGTCATGAACCTCTTTCGATAGTTCATCAGGCACTCTATCAAATCTAGTCCCTTCATTCTATTTCCTACTAGATGGACCTTTGTTGGCAAAGTAATGTCTCTGTTTTTTAATGTGCTGTCTAGGTTGGCCATAGCTTTTCTTCCAAGGAGCAAGCGTCTTTTAATTTCATGGCTACAATCACCATCTGCAGTGATTTTGGAACCCCCCAAAATAAAGTCTGTCACTGTTTCCATTGTTTCCCTATCTATTTGCAATGAAGTGATGGGACCAGATGCCATGATCTTAGTTTTCTGAAAGTTGAGTTTTAAGCCAACTTTTTCACTCTCCTCTTTCACTTTCATCAAAAGGCTCTTTAGTTCTTCTTCACTTTCTGCCATAAGGGTGGTGTCATCTGCATATCTGAGGTTATTGATATTTCTCCCAGCGATCTTGATTCCAGCTTGTGCTTCATCCAGCCCAACATTTCTCATGATGTTCTCTGCATATAAGTTAAATAAGCAGAGTAACAACATACGGCCCAACGTACTCTTTTCCTGATGTGGAGCCAGTTTGTTGTTCATGTCCAGTTCTAACTGTTACTTCCTGACTTGCATACAGATTTTCAGGAGGCAGGTCAGCTGGTCTGGTAGTCCCGTCTTTTGAAGAATTTTCCAGTTTGTTGTGATCCACACAGTCAAAGGCTTTGGCATAGTCAATAAAGCAAATGTAAATGTTTTTCTGGAACTCTCTTGCTTTTTTGATGATCCAACAGATGTTGGAAATTTGATCTCTGGTTCCTCTGCCTTTTCTAAAACCAGCTTGAACATCTGGAAGTTCACGGTTCACATATTGCTGAAGACTGGGTTGGAGAATTTTGAGCATTACTTTACTAGCATGTGGGATGAGTGCAATTGTACGGTAGTTTGAGCACTCTTTGGCATTGCCTTTCTTAGGGATTGGAATGAAAACTGACCTTTTCCAGTCCTGTGGCCACTGCTGTGTTTTCCATATTTGCTGGCATATTGATTGCAGCACTTTCACAGCATCATCTTTTAGGATTTGAAATTGCTCAACTGGAAATCCATCACCTGCACTAGCTTTGTTTGTTGTGATGCTTCCTAAGGCCCACTTAACTTTGTATTCCAGGATGTATGGCTCTCAATGAGTGATCATACCATCGTGGTTATCTGGGTCATGAAGGTCTGTATAGTTCTTCTGTATATTCTTGCCATGTCTTAATATTTTCTGCTTCTGTTAGGTCCCTACCATTTCTGTCCTTTATTGAGCCCATCTTTGCATGAAATGTTTCCTTGGTATCTCTAATTTTCTTGAAGAGAGCTCTAGTCTTTTTTTCCCAGTGGATATGACAGGTGAAGGAAGTAAAGTCTGATGCTATAAAGAGCAATATTGCCTAAGAACCCTGAATGTTAGGTCCATGAATCAAGGCAAATTGGAAGTGGTCAAACAGGCGATGGCAAGAGTGAATATCTACCTTTTCGGAATCAGTGAACTAAAACAGACTGGAATGGGTGAATTTAACTCAGATGACCCTTATATCTACTACTGTGGGCAAGAATCCCTTAGAAGAAATGGAGTAGCCACATAGTCAACAAAAGAGTCCAAAATGCAGTACTTGGATGGAATCTCAAAAATGACAGAATGATCTCTGTTTGTTTCCAAGGTAAACAATTCAGTAACAGTAATCCAAGGTTAGCTCCCCAGCCAGGGATTAAACCCATACCTTCTGCACTGGAAGGTGAAGTCTTAACCACTAGACCACCAGAGAAATCCCTTGACTTCTTTAGAAAAAGACACTGTATAAATGTGAAGTAGAATGTATGCTATTTATTTCTAAGTCAATCCTGTTCCAAAATATTATGTTGTGGCTAAGTCTGTGTAGCGATTTTCTTGTTATGTTTCTTATGTGACCGTGTATGAAAATTCAATTATTTCAGTTATGTATTTAAGTAAAAAAAGTTTTGTTCTGAATGCATACTCCCCTAATAAGAATTACTGTGCACGTGTATGTGCTTAGTTGTGTTCAACTCTTCATGACTTTACGAACTGCAGCCTGCCACGTACCTCTGTCCATGGGATTCTTCAGGCAAGAACACTGGAGTGGGTCACCACGTTCTCCTCCAGGGGATCTTCCTGACCCACAATCCTGACCCACTCAGGATTGAACCCATGTCTCCCGAGTTTCCTACATCGGCAAGCAGATTCTTTACCACTGAGCCACCTGGAAAACTTCCAATAAGGTTTACTAGAATTTTAAAAATAAGGGGTTCCATGCCAATTATCTTGCTATTTTTTTCTGTTACTGATATTCAAGCTTTTGTACTCTAGAGGTCAGTATAATGTTAAAAATGGAAGCCTTTTTTTTTATGATAAGATCTTAAAAACAAGGCGTTTAAATTTAAATCTTGCATAAAGCTGAAAAAAGGAACTCTCTAACCACAAAAAGACACTTGTAAAATGAAGATAATCCAAAACAGAATGTCCAGGGAGAATTAAGCAGTGATTGAAATTGGTAACTGAGTTACATGAACAAAATAATTCCCTAAAGTTATATAATCTTGGGAACAACAATATATGATAAGCAGAAGGTGGAAAATAATGTAAAAAAGAACAAAACAAAAGAAAGTCATGAAGAAACATCTGATAAAATAGGAACAAATACTTAAGGTCACTGAGAGAAAGTCTCTTTTGAAATTCTTGGATGCTGACATAGTGTTCAAATGATAGTGACAGGAAACTAAAGGAAGGAAATATTTGCCTTTATATTGACAGCATCTACTCTTTACAGGAATCACCAGTTTTCTCAAACCCCCATTCAACGCCCATGTCTTATTTTCACAGTCAGTGAACCTGCCTCCTTCATCTAGAAAACCAAGGCCATAACTCTGAGTCCTTCTCACATAAAGCCTTACAGGCTAGTTTCCATCTCCCATCAAAATCACTTCCTCACTCTAGTATCAGAAAAAGGATACCCTACTCTTTGTTCAGATCCAAATCCTGTCAGTGTTTATGGCCTCCCCCCTCACCCACTTCCAGTACAACATGCTCCATTAGATATTCAGTTTCTTCAACTGGTATTTTTAATCTTCTGTTTTCTTTTTTTTTTTTTTGGCGTATCCTCCTTAGTCTATAAACATGACCATTTCTTATAAGAAAGGAAAAAGAAAAGAAAAGGAAACAAGAAAAACCTTGTCTTTACATCTTCATTAAGGAAGTGTCAGATCTCTCTTCTATGGTCCTCCAAAGCTCTGGTAAAAATCATCTGTAATATCCTCTAAGTCATTGTTTCATCTTTTGCAGCCTAAAGTTTGGCCTCACCATTCCTCTGGACCTAGCCTTCGCAAGTCACCAAGGACCTTCTAAGTGACAGATCCAATGGATATTTTTCAGTTTTTGCCTTACAGACTTATCTGCTACATTTGATACTACATATTATTATTCTGCCTCTTGAACTTTCTAATCTGTTTTCTCTGATGACATTTGATTTACCTCTTCTACCTGTATACTTAGGGCCTTTGTGGACTGGTCTTCATCTGCTGACCACTTTCCTACTAGAATCCCCAAGTCACTCCCATATTTGAAAGTCTTCAATCATTCTCCTTCACTGTCAGATAAAATCAGGCCCCCTAGCATGGTACAGCACACATGTCATAATCTGATGCCTTGCCTGAAACAGTAACTTGCGCATAAAATAATAACTGTTTGTACAATGAAAATACATAACAACAAACTAATATAGTTATTACAGTTCTAGTGTTTATACTAATCTACCTTAGTGCTGGGGCTTCCGTGGTGGCTCTGAGGTAAAGAATCTGCCTGCAGTGTAGGAGAAACAGGAGATATGGGTTGGTTCCCTGGGTCAGGAAGATCCCCTGGAGGAGGGCATGGCAACCCACTCCAGTGTTCTTGACTGGAGAATTCCATGGACAGAGGGGCCTGGCGGGCTACAGTCCATGGGGTCGCAAAGAGTCGGACATGACTGAGCAACTGAGCATGCACACACCTTTGTGTTTATGTGTGTTTCCTCAAACCTGGACAAGGCATTACAATTTTTGCTTGGACAAATTAAATCTCTGAATGTTTGGGTGAGATAAGGTAGTAAGATATAGTGAATCATGCCAATCTATCCAATTTAGTGCAGGAAATCTTTTATTTAAGCATTGGGCGTTCTTTGGGGAACTTTCCTCCTATAATAATGTATGGCTATGGCTTGAGTACAGAATCCATCTTTTTCATTACTCTTATGATGTTCTAAGTATTCTAGATCTCATCTACTCTTCCTTTCTTAAAAATAAAGAACTAATTATGTTGCATTTATTGAGCCCATATTTGATTGAGCCAAGAAGATGCTTATTTTCTTTCTTTCATGCATTGTTCAGTATCTATCATAGCTACTTAGTTCTGCCCTTATGCAAAAACAGTCATTGAAGATATGTAAAAAAATAGAGTGGCTCTGTTGCAGTAAAATTTGATTTATAAATACTAAAATTTGAGTTTCATATAATTTTTTGTCACAAAATTTTATTCCTCTTATGATTCATTCAGCTATATGAAAAGGTAAAAAAAAAATGCCTAACCTATTCAGCTGTACAAAAATAGACAGTGGGCAGGTGGATATTGGAATCAAGTGGTCTGGAATTAAACCTAGACTCTACAATAAATGCCAGGACTTTGAATAAGCCATTTAACCTTTTTGAGTTTTCCCTGACTTTTAAGCGGAGCTGATAATATCTATCCCTCAGTGTGTTGGCGAGAATTGAAAGTTAATACATGAGGATATGTGAACACAAAATACATTCCTAATAATTGAAAATCCACCTCTAAGTTATTTTGTCTTACCTCAGATGGTAGTCTATGATGGAAAGAATAAATGTCCACCCTCCTGTAGTGTCAATAACAAGATCTTTTAAGTATAATTAACCCTATTATGTTTTTCTTAACCGACAGTTAGGTTTTGCTCTTTTTAGTGTGCCTTGGCATTCACACACGGATGATATTCCGCTTTGTTCATGCGTTTCATCTTGTAGTGTTCTCTTGTTTCTTTGGAAAATACTTAATGATTTACGGGATGTGGGGGAAAAAAAAAAGTTCCTGTGAAACTTTACAGCTTCATATTTGGCCTAAGATGTTGAAATAGTCCACAGTAAAATTTTGCCTAGTTTGAAGAATTTTCTTTCACCTTTTAAAAAGTAATTTCAATCTTTATCACTTTTTGACATGTTTTCTGGTATTGTTAAGCTTTAAAAATAAGTTTGTATTTTGAACAACTGATTCATTTAGAAACAGTGGATGGCAACACCTGATCTAACAATATTCACCAATTAACTTCCAGGGCTAGAAATCTGTGAGCTGGAAGCAGGGGATGGGGGGGCGGGTAGTCTTGCGGGGGAAATCTTAAAACTGGGCACCTTTCTGACATGTGGGCACTATCACCATTCAGATTTTCTGTTTTCACCTCTGTTTTCACAGAGGGTAGGCTCTGTTTGGTCTGTCATGGAGAGGGGAGGAAACCACAAAGTGCCAATTTCTCCCATCCCCTGTTATTCTTTATGTCATGTTTGCAGCAGAAGGGGTGGGTGGGACACGGCAGTATCTCTGTTGATGGAGCATCTCTCTTGATCTCCCTCCCCATCAGGATGTACTGGCAGCTCTGTGAGAGGAAGATTTTATCCTGGTGTCCTGGCCAGCTTCCATCTGGCTAAAGGCATTTTATCTAAATATTTCCAAGGCGCCTATCTCTGCAGTATTGAAGTGCTCAATTCGATATGGCCCAAGTCTTTGTAGCATATCAGTGGGCACTGCCTAACAGCTGCTGAGTTCCAACAGAGGGTGAAGTCATCTCTATATATGGAGCATGGCAAGCTGTTTGGAACAGTGGCAGATTGAAGCAGGCATATGCACCCCTGAGCTGTAAGTCAGTCACCTGTCCAAAGTGACAGAAGGGTCTGGAGAAACCCTTAATCGCTTAGGGGCAAGTGGCATGGAGCCCACAGGGTCATTTTTAAGATTTTAAAAATAGCTTGTAGCCTCTCCTAAGTATTTTTTTTTTTTTCGGTCAACTCCACAAATAGTAAAAATCATTATCTACAAAAGGGACTTTATTTTCTTCTATGATTTCCTCCTACAACTTGCAGTTTGTTTATTGATAAGCGGTTCATCCCATATTGGCCAGTATCCATGGCATTGTTATTTATTATCATTGTTTGGAGTTAAGTTATTGTGAATTTATTCTTTTAGTGCTTGTCTTCTCTGTTAGATTGTGAGCTCCTCACTCCTGGCACATACTATTCATACATGAATAAATACATAAACATTGAGTGTTATGACAATTCATAATTCCTCGTGGAGTATGATGTCTTGTTGTTGTTGTTGTTGTTTTAGTCATTAAGTTGTGTTCGACTCTTTTGAGACCCCAGGGACTGTAGGCTGCCAGGCTTCTCTGTCCATGGGATTTCCCAGACAAAATACTGGAGTGGGTTGCCATTTCTTTCTGCATGGGGTCTTCCTGACTCCGGGATTGAACCCGCGTCTCCTGCATTGCGGTAGTTCTTTACCAATGAACCACCTGGAAAGCGTGTATGATGTCTTGGTCCCCACTAAAAGGGTATAATTGTTGCTCCTATCAAAGTAATATGGAAGGGATGTGAAAATACATTTCTTAAATTCTTGGATTGGTTCTCAGAGGGCTATAGCACCAGTGCAGTGATGGATATCTGGCACTGGAAGGATCCCAAGAGATCATTTAGATCTCTCTCTCTCTCTCTCTCATTTGACTGAGCATAGGCTGCTGTGATTTGAAGACAAGAACAGGATGAATAGCTAATTGCACAAATATGCCTGGGTGCAGAAAAAAGATGGAGCCATTGGAACTTCTGAAGTTCCATCCTTCTGTTCCATCCATCCATCAACCACTAAGTACCTATACAACTCTGAGAAAGCCACAGAATGCTAATAAACCTTACTTTCTTCATCTGACAAATGGAGATAATAACCCATGCCCTGCTCCCCTCATGGGGTCTTAAGGAAGATCTGAAAATGCTATGCAAACTATGCCACTCTTAGGCAGGAAGGTATACTCTTATTTTTGTGATCTTTATCTTGAGAAATCTGTATGCAGGTCAGGAAGAAACAGTTAGAACTGGACATGGAACAACAGACTGGTTCCAAATCAGGAAAAGAATATGTCAAGGCTGTATATGGTCACCCTGCTTATTTAACTTATGTGCAGAGTACATCATGAGAAATGCTGGGCTGAATGAAGCACAAGCTGGAATCAGGATTGCTGGGAGAAATATCAATAACCTCAGATATGCAGATGACACCACCATTATGCAGAAGGCGAAGAAGAACTAAAGAGCCTTTTGATGAAAGTGAAAGAGAAGAGTGAAAAAGCTGGCTTCAAACTCAACACTCAGAAAACTAAGATCATGGCATCTGGTCCCATCACTTCATGGCAAATTGATGGGGAAACAATGGAAACAGTGACAGACTTTATTTTTGGGGGCTCCAAAATCACTGCAGATGGTGATTGTAGCCATGAAATTAAAAGACACTTGCTTCTTGGAAGAAAAGCTATGGCCAACCTAGACAGCATATTAAAAAACAGAGACATTACTTTGACAACAAATGTCCATCTAGTCAAGGCTATGGTTTTTCCAGTAGTCATGTATGGATGTGAGAGTTGGACTATAAAGAAAGCTGAGCACGGAAGAATTGATGCTTTTGAACTGTGGTGTTGGAGAAGACACTTGAAGAGTCCCTTGGACTTCAAGGAGATCCAACCAATCCATCCTAAAGAAAATCAGTCCTGACTATTCATTGGTAGGACTGATGTTGAAGCTGAAACTCCAATACTTTGGCCACCTGATGTGAAGAACTGACTCATTAGAAAAGTTCCTGATGATGGGCAAGATTAAAGGCTGGACGAGAAGGGGATGACAGAAGATGAGGTGGTTGGATGGCATCACCGACTCAATAGACATGAGTTTGAGTAAACTCCAGTAGTTGGTGATGGACAGGGAGGCCTGGTATGCTGCAATCTATGGGGTCACAAAGAGTCGGACATGACTGAGCAACTGAACTGAACTGAAGTGAACTATCTTATCTGTCAGCAAGTGTCAGATAGCTGTGAGCATCCCACCTCTGGCCAGCTGGAGGCCACAGCTCCATCTTATCCATTTCTCCCTTTAACGATTGTAAAGATGTGTCAAGTGGGCAGGCAGGTGAGAGAAACTCCGAGGATAGTGAGCTTCCTGGATTCTTGATATTTCAAATCAGCCGGACAGAGAGCCACTGTGACTTCCTCTCAGGTTCCTTCACTGTGCCCACCCAGTGACTCCACCTTATGTACAGAATCAGAAGCCACTGAAGGTCAGACAGTGCCCGAATGAGGAACACCAGAAGAGAGCATTTCATTTATGGCCAATGCTCACTTTATCCCACAACTCTCTTATCAGCTATTAAAGCCTGAGCACATCTGTGGGAAGATAAATTACTTCCTGGGGATATAGACTGTCCTTGCTATGAATTTGTAAAATAAACTTTGGACTTATGTGAGGCAAGGAAGATCCAAACTCTTGTCCAGAGCTGATTTGTGGGACACACCTTGTTTGTCATTTGTTAGTCATTAAACAGAGCCAGAGTGATATAAGCACTTGCTACCTGGAGTGTGAATCCAGGAGCCTGGAGCAAAGAAGACCTCCCTGGATGAACAACCTCCTTAAATTGGTTCTAAAATTCTGCCATGGGTCATAAAACTCTATTCTCAGTGTAGAGAATAGCCCAAAGTAGGTAAATGCTTTGCTAGCACTAATACTTTTTGTTAAGCTCCCCAAAGGCACAGATAAGAGCATATAGGCCTCTCGGTACCTTAATTTTTCTCTTGCCCTTTCTATCAGTATTCAGCCTGCGTTGGTCCTTCAAGTCACCTATATTGCTGGTCTGACAGCTAGGTACTCATGGGCAGGAGGGGGAGGAATTGAGCTGATTACCTGTTAACTTCAGTCTAAATGTAATAGATTTCCATATGCTTTAAAATTCATAGTTCTCTCTTCTGCATCCTCCTCCCGGGTTTCCAAGCTTTCTCTATAAAAAGGCAATGTGACAAATTCCTTTGCCAAGGCTTGGATGTTGGGAACTCAGAGTTTTTATTTAATCACGGTGCTGAGTTCCTGTCTGGCCTTGAATATGCTATTTTACATTTCAAATATTCCATCTGTAAAGGCAGAATGATAATTCTTCTCCATCTTGCAGGGAGTTGGGAGATGATTGATTATTTAGTGTTTAAAAGAACTTTAGAGACACCAAGTGCTAAATGACTAGTGTTATTAAACACTCTCTAAACAGGTTAAAGATACTGGGAAAAGTTTGAAGCTGAAATATTGGTCAGCTGACCTGTGTTGGCATGAAATCTCCTCAGGTTTCTCTTCCTATAGCACTCACTGAGTGATGAAGCCCTGTGTATCTAGCAGTAAAGGAAGCTGGGTCATTAACTCAGATTGTCAAAACCGGGCGGTTCTTTATTCCTTGTCCTGTTTTATTTTATGAGGATACAATTCTAAACCTCCATATCAGTAGAGATCACAATTATATAATAAACATGCCGCAAAATAAGCTATTTTATCATGAAATGGGCTATGTTTTATTTTAAGATGATAGCTGGTGATTGAAGTAAGAGGATCCTTGTCAAGTGCAACCTTTTGAAAGCAAAGTGTAGTTATCCTTGAGGTTTACAACTTCTGTGATGCTAACTGAATCTCTAAGATTTGGGGAAATTCCCTCTCAGTTTTGGTCCCTCCCTATATTTTAGGCAGATTATTTCATTTGTCAACTAAACATATATTGCATTTCTATAAGGAGTCGGGCCTTAAGCTTGGACACAAATATAAATATTACACATATTGTCTTGATCACAGAGAGCTTTATAATGTTCGTAACATTGGGAAAACATGAATGTTTAATGATAACTAAAATGCAAATTCAGGGGCTTCCCTGGCTGTCCAATGGTTAGGACTCTGTGCTCCCACTGCATGGAATACAGATTTGATCCCTGGTTGGGGAACTAAGATCCCACCTGTCCTGCAGTATGACCAAAAAAAAAAAGAAGAAAATTAAGATAAAAAGATTTTTTAAAAAATTAATAAATAAAATGCAAAGTGATATGTAAATTAGTGTATGAATACAGATGAGGGTAACTACTGCCTTAGAGAGTCAGAAGAGTTCTCAGATGTTGGGGACATTTAAATTGATAAATTTAACCTGATAAATAAAAAAAGGGATAAGAGATGGAAGAGTATTCTTTGCAGAGGATGTAGTAAGTGCACTGAATATTTTAGGTTTACCATTTGTGACAGAATATGGAAGAGTGGTGTGTATATTTACCTATTGAATTCCACTTAAACACTCTGAAAGAGGCCCTTTTACCTTTATTGAACACAAATTAACATCTCTTCCAAGGAAGAGTTCCTCTTTTACAAATTCCCCTAACGCACAGTTTACTTGACTTCTCATGCAGTTTGGGGTGGGGGATAGAAGTCTGTTGAGGGTCACGTTCTGTCCCTCATAATGATCCAGAATTGCTCGCCCTTTCACCTTGAGCCTTCCAGGGATGACTAGAATCATGAGAAGTGCTCTAGACGGTGAGCGGCTGCTCTCCAGCAAGCCCCTACCCTTCTAGTTTAAAGATCATGTATTAATGTGGGTTGCAGGGAGCCATGGAAGTCTTGGGGAATACCTGGACTCAGCCCTGTGGAGTGGAGCTACCAAGGTACCATGACACTATGTGATTCTTTCCAGACTTCATTAGTCTCCAAGTGTCATATATTACAGAAATCATTTGAGCAGACTTCTGCTACTTACAGAGGGCCATAACATTGTAAATATTATCAATGATTAAAAGGTATTAATAATGAGCGTTGTCCAGAATGTGGAGAAACTGAAACCCTTGTACACTGTGGGTGGGAACATAATATGGGGCAACTGCTATGAAAAACAGTTGAAGTTTCCTCAAAAAAAATAAAATAAAAATAGAGTTCAAATATGATCTAGCAATCATCTTTCTGGATATATATCCAGAACAACTGAAATCAGGATCTGTAAGAGATAAAAAGACCTTTTTATATAGAAGGACATTGTGGCTGCTGCTCTCTAGGTTCTTTCAATATAAGTATTTGTAATTCTTAGCGCGTGTGTGCTAAGTCACTTCAGTCATGTTCCACTCTGTGTGACCCTGTGGACTGCAGATTGCCAGGCTCCTCTGTCCATGGGATTCTCCAGGCAAGATTACTGGTGTGGGTTGCCCTGCCTTCCTCCAGGGGATCTTCCTGACCCAGGGATCGTACCTGCATCTCTTAGGTCTAACCTACATTGGCAGGCGGATTCTTTACCATTAATGCCACCTGGGAAGACCTATAATCCTTAGACCACTAAGCAAAACTTTTTCTATTCTTTGTATAGAACTTATTGGCACTGATTTGAATAACAGAGCTGGGGTGACTCTGAGTTATAGAAAGAACTATTTTCTTTATTCATCTTCTTTTGCGCTCCAACAAAGAAGGAGCGAATGCAGAAAACTTCCAACCTCTGCACCACTACCTCGCTGACATTTGGAACTCTGAAGTTCTTTTCATCCTAATGATAAGTTTTCATTTTTGAGCACTTATATGCTGGCCCCTGACTGTGATTATCTGTGATTAGTTCTCACTCGGTAAGGTCGATTCTGTTATTTGAGTCTCATTTAGGACGTTAGGAAATGCCAAATTCAGAGAAGACAAGATAAATCGCAAGAGTGAAGGACCAAAAGTGAAACATAGGAGACAAAGGATGACTGAATCAAAGGAGCTTTAGATAGGGGAGGAAAGGTTTTAGGATTCAGGGCCTGAGAAAAGAGGCAAGCTCCAGACTCCAGCAGAGAGAAGATGAAAAGGGCCCTGAGTGATTGTCTGGGATAGTCACAGTTGTATGTGACTCATTTTGCTTTGGCATCCCAACTGGGGAGGAGTCCAGTGGAAGGGTGAGGTGTGGGCAGGTTTAACCTTTTTAAAAGGTAATGGATATATTTAAATCACAAGTGATGGTAGGGGTTTTAAGCTTTTTACTGATACACAGTCTTCATGTTAGGAAGGGGAATTGAAGCCAGAGGTATGAAGCTCTAATTATTAAAATATATGTATATGTGAGCATAAGTTTGAGGAAGCTTAAGGAGGTTGGAGACAGATATAGTGTATTTTGGGAGTGTCGCTAAATCACATCTTACATGAACAAATGTTTTTGTTTATCACAGCAGTCCACAGACCAGGTGGCAGGCCAAATTCTACCCTCAAAGACAGTTTCAGACCTATGACCTGGTTCTGTTCTTCAGGTTATCTAAGTAGCTTCCAGACAGCTACTATATTACATGATATTTGTTGGGCTCATCTAGTGTGTTATTAGAAAAAGTATAGAAGATATTCCTACTTGTCCCTCTACCTGGTTGTTCAGTAGAATATTGGTTTGTCCTGGTTTGGTACTGTAGTGGATTTACATGTGGAGTTAACTCTCATGACCTGTTTCTGTAGGACTTCTGGCCTAAAATGATTCTTATATTTTGAAAGGGTTGTAAAAAAAAAAAAAACACACACATACACAGTGGGGGGCAAGGATGAAGAGAGAGAGAGAATGATTAGGGGACGGAGGGTGTATGTAGCCCATAAGTGTAAATCTATGGCTGATTCATATCAATGTATGACAAAACCCACTGAAATGTTGTGAAGTAATTAGCCTCCAACTAATAAAAAAATTAAAAAAAAAAAAAAAAGCCTAAACTAGTTACCATCTGGCCCTTCACAGAAAAAGCCGCTACCCCCTGGTTGGTAAGACAGGCCCCCCTAGAGATGACCTGATTTATCCGCCAGCCTCAGGCAGCCTGACTTGGCAGAAGTCTTTCCATTCCAGGGCTTGCTGTGTCTCACTGTTGCTATCCAGCATTGTCCTGCAGCCTATAAAGCACATTGGCAGACTCCATTTCAACTCTTAATGGGTTGTGACGTGAAAACCGCTAGCGCAAATGAGGCCCTTTCTAGGCGTCCCTGCAGAATTAAACAGCCCATGGAGACCAGACCACAGTCTTTCTGCTGTGAGGCAGTGCTTGCCCAAGGCCCTTAGAAGTTTTAATTGCTGATGCCTTTTCCTGAAGACAAATAGTTACTGGTGCTGTCAGTCTCTCTCCTTTCACAATCATAAAGAATTTATAGGAAGCTTCCCAAAAAGTCATAGATTTTTGAAAGAAAGCTTTTTAATCAATTAACAAAATGTATATGAATCAAAACATAATATTTACATAATATCTTCCCTCATTGATATCAAGAACACTATTAGTGATGCTCAATTACTTCATTTTTAAAGTGCTAGAGTCTACAATGATAAATATCTGTAGTTAAGAAACCAAAGATAATTTGGAAACTAAGTTTCTCATTTTATGCTTAATAATAATAATAATGACAGTAACAGTAGTATCACCTTACCTGTCTATTAAAATTTACAGCTTTTCCTGCATTTTCATATTTGTGTGTGTGTTCAGTTGCTTAGCTGTCTCCTACTCTTTGAGACACCCTGGATTGTGGCCCTCCAGGCTCCTCTGTCCATGGAATTTTCCAGGGGAGAACACTAGTGGGGTCACCATTTCCTCATCCAGGGGATCTTCTTGACCCCGGGATCAAACCCAAGTCGCCTGCATCTCCTGCATTAGCAGACAGATTCTTTACTACTGAGCCACCTGGAAGGCCTATTTTCATATTTACATTTCATCTAATTCACATAAGTACCATATGAGTTGTGAATGGCACAGCCAGTATTTTATATACTTGTGTGTGTGTGTGTGTGTGTGTGTGTGTATTCACTAAAGGAAACAGCAAGATAAAGAATCCAAGGTGATCAAGCCAGAAAATGGCAGAAGAAGATTATTTGGGCTTCTGGCCTGTGATGCTTCTACCATACCAGCATAACACTTGGTTAATACCATGAAGAATTTTAATGTTTAAAAATTATAATTATAGAACTATCGTTCTAAGGTTAAAGATAAAAAATGATTAAGCATACATAATGGGTAAAAAATATCTTAACTGATAGCCATATCTACAGTTAATATTCCCGTTCCTGATTTTGAGCAGGTTCTGTATATCTAAAAGATTTTAAAAAGTGCATTTTAAAAATGTTCCATGTAGATCAATTACAATTATTCACCCCTGGTAAATATTATTTTCTCTTTTCATTCCAGTCCTTCAAAAGATGGAAAAACAACCTTTTTATTACTTCCCTGGCTAGTTTCTTCATGGTCTAGTCATCTTTCTTACAATCACCTAAGGCAGTGATCCTGGATTAAGAGATTTCTTTCCAATAAACTTCAAAAACAGTTTTCAAACCCTGTCAAATTCCTTTGGAATTTGTTTTTGAGTTGACTGCTCTGTTCCATGTTTAATGAAAAAAGCAAATGTATCATGATCAAAATGTATCAAAATCAGCTCCAAATCTAAACCTGAAAAAAAAGTATTATTATTTGAAAAATGGCCCACTGCTAATTAGAAATAGTTATTTTCTTATGAAATGTTCTAGTAATCAATTGGTATTAACAAAAGATACATTTTAAAGGTGAAAAAAGCTATACTTTATTGTATCTCAACTTAGCAGTGGAACTGTTAGATAGAAGGTTGATGTGCTGGTTCCAAAATAAGATATCACATTTCAACTGTATATTAAAAACAAAAGAAAAAAGAGCAGACTGGGAACATATAAAAGAAAGGGCAAAGCAATTATTAGTGAGACATTTTATGTAAATAGTACTGATTTTAGACGAAAGAATAAACTCCATAATTAAAAGAATATAATAAATACTGATTTCCACATTTAGGAATAGGCTCAGTTAGTTATAAGTAAAGAAAGGAATAAACACAATTCCTATCTAAGCTTGCCTTGCTCTGTTCCATGAACCATTCTTTTAAAATAAATTAACATTACTTTTCTGAAAACAGATAATATTCAATGTATGAAACTTGAAAACCAAAAAAAAAAAAAAAATGGAAAAAACAAGTATTATCACATTCCTTTACTGGGGGTGGATGTTCCAGTTATTTCACAAAACAAAACAAAACTTTGTAATACACAGCATTGATAGGATTATAGTGAAGTTTCTCTAGCCAAGTGATACATGCTTGACTCAAAGTATACCAGTCTCTTTCCTGACACTTTGAATACAGTGATTCAAAGACAGAAAAAAACAAAAAAATTATTTGAGCCACGTAGTGGTAAACAGATGCAGCTGAAAATTAGCTTTCCCTCCCTGGTTTCTCCAAACTGCTTCTACTGAGCCTGATTCTTCAGCTCCCCTTTCCCTATTCCTTCTCCTCTCCCTCCTCCACCCCTTCCTCCATCCTCCCAAATTCTGCATCATAATCTTTGGCTTAAATTAGCTAACATTTGTTTCTGTTGCTTGCAACCAAAGAAACATTAACTCACGCATATGCTATTTTGTATCTTGTTTTTGTTATTATTATATCATTTTATGATATAGTTTGGACTTCCCTGGTGGCACAGATGATAAAGAATCCATCAGCAATTCAGGAGACCTGGGTTCCATCCCTGGGTTGGGAGGGTCCCCTGGAGGAGGGCATGGCAACCCACTCCAGTATTCTTGCCTGGAGAATCCCCATGGACAGAGGAGCCTGGTGGGCTACAGTCCATGGACTCACAAAGAGTTGAACACAACTGAGCGACTAAGCCCACATTACATAGAATACAAATGTTTAATACTTTAATAATGTCCCATTACATGGATGTATCAGAATGTTTAAAAAACCTCTAGTATTAGATGTTAAATAACACATCAGTGAATATCTTTTTATATAGACCCATGTCCACATATCTAATTATTTTCTAAGGGTATATCCTGAGGTAAAATAACTGGATTGTATATTATAGACTTAAAAATTTTGCTTTTACAAAAAATGTTAATTACACCTTAATCAGGATTGTATTTGTATATATTTCTCATGTTCTTACATTACTATGATTTAAGATATTTTGCTACTTCAATAGGAAAAATTGTATACTTGTGTTTGAATTTATATATTTCTCTTACTCCAAATAGATACTGCCTTTTTATCCTTTAAATTGAGTCTGAGCTACAGCAGGAAAAGACGTGAAATATTTTGTCTCCAACTGGCAATGTGATCCATTGGTTTATAAATCAATTAGGTTATAAAAAGTTAAAAATGCAGTTGGGTGTTATTTTTGAATTGGTTTAGCCTTGTGCATTTATATAGATTTGGAATTCTTTCCATATAAATAATTTCATCTTTTTATTCATGTAGTGGGAATCCTTATATTCTTTTCCTATCTCTCTTACAAAAGGCTCAGTTAAGTTCAGTGAAAAAATTGCTTTGATTTCTTTGGAGAAATACCTTAATATTACTTTGTGTGACCAGCTTGCTCTAGGAATGACTTTTACAAGTTAGTACCTTTGACCTAGTATACATATTTGAAAATATAATGTAGTCATATTAAAATATAACTCAGAAACTCAATGACATGTTTTTCTATTTACTTATGTTTTTAGTTCATTTATTTCTGGCTATCATGTTGAGGAAAAGATACTACAATTAAGCTATCTACTTAAAGGCATGTGTCATTGAGGTATTTGTTACAACGTTGTCAGTAGTCATTATGCAGTTGTCATCCTGAATTCAGTCTTTTTTTTATATATATATATATCAACACAGTTACCAAGTTTTAATTTGTCAAATAACTAGTAGGGATAAAGAAAATTCCATTCACAAAATTAATTACAGGATGGCTTTAGAACTGATTTTCTTATTGGTATTTATAAACGGTGGTGATGGTCAGATAAAAGACAGAAAGGGGACCTATAAAACTCTAAAGAAAAATATGAAGAAATTTGAGATTAAGTGAAAGGTAAGCCTAGGTGCAAATGTGTGTGTGTGCTGTGTGTTCAGTCGTGTCCGACCCTTTGTGACCCTATGGACTGTAGCCCTCCAGGTTCCTCTGTCAATGGGATTCTCCAGGCAAGAGTATGGAGTGGGTTGCCATGCCATCCTCCAGGGGATTTTCCAAGCCAGGGATGGAACCCACATCTCTTGTGTCTCCTGCATTGGCAGGAGAACTCTTTACCACTGTGCCACCTGCAAAGTCCAGGTGCAAATGCACACACAGGTGCATATCCACATGACTTAACCTGTATATAAGATGGAAACAGATTTATGAATGGGTGCCATTCTTTGGCACTATGATTTAGACACAAAGCTATGAGGATAGAACAAGTTAAATCCCACCTATCTGAGCATATGCTTGTATACTTTGCTTTGGGGCTTGGCTCAGGCACTTCTATTGCCAGGAGCCCTCCTCTTTTCTTAAACCTAGGCTCACCTCCCCCTTTAGTCTTATTGTTGTACTACGGTTCTAGTAACTGGTCTTCTGTCTGTAACTCATCAGGTAAGACCGTGTCCTATACCTTTCTGATTCCCAGTTCCTGCTAGATGTGCAGTGAAAGCCTCGGTCCCAGACCTGCATTCAGCCCTCCCTCAGCCTGATGACTGACCTACAGCTGCAAGCTTGTTGCTGTTGCAGTGCTCTGCCCTCCTAGATGAAAGAAAGTGTTGCCAGCTAAAGCCTCCATCAATACTTCCCATCCATATGCAAGGCATTCTGCTACATTATCTTGAGTGTTTCTTTTGTTGTTGTTGATTTTGCATGTTAACTTTCAGGATTATTTTGTCTAACAGCAATCACTATTTACATGCCAATACTTTGGACAGATTCAGTGTCTTCCTTTTCTTGCATTGAATGGGTTTTAGAGCTACTTCCACTTATTCCATGTAACAATAAAATGGGCTACATAATCTGCTGAAATGGGTACGACCAAAAGAAACAACAACAAAAATCTTATGATCCTCTGACTTTCATGATAGCCATCAAAAAATGATTTGACTACTCAGTTTAGAAGATTATAATAATTATTTTTCTACATATGGCAATACAATAATTTCAATTTCCTTGCAAACTGTTCATTACAGCATGGAGGCAGACAGATAGATGGACAGATAGATATAGAGTAGTCAAGAACATTGATATCTCTGACTTTTCATCAGTTTTGTCCATTTTATATTCTTCAATAAAGGGACATAAGACACCTTTACAATGACTCTCAAATATTTTTGTAACCATCCTAGTATCAACAAAGGTCAAAAACAATAATCAACATGCTTTGAGTTTTCCTTTGTTGTGAGTTATCTTTTCCACTGTTATACATGAACTATGCAAACACTACTGTGGTTGTTGTTTAGTCGCTAAGTCATGTTTAGCTCTTTTGTGACCCCATGGACTTTAGGCCACCAGGCTACAGACGTGCTTTCAAAATGGCAGAAGAATCATCCTAAAGTCTGCTTGGAAATATTTTTATCTTTGTGTGAAATATAAAGCTGGTAGCCTGGTAACCCCCAACAACTCAACATTGAATCAAAATATGTGAGTCCTCCTGACATTAATGCTAATCAGCCCTGTGAGCTTAGTTAGGTCACTTACTTCTGAATCTCTGTTTTCTCATTTATAAAATGAGGGAGTTGACTATAAAATGTTACATCCAACTTCAACGTTCTGTGATCTTTACAAACTTGGTAACATTCTAAAGGGTTACTCTCGGATTTTTTAAGTCAAATACTTTGAACAATAATAATAATTTGAGGTATATGTTAAAAATATAATGTCTTTTGTACATATCATTTTGTGATTTGTGTTAACTATATTCTCTTTCCCTGACTGTAATCCTTGGTTTTGAGCTGGTATTGTCCATTATTCAGAAAAGAAATTTTAAATTTAGATTTGACTTTTTAAAATATGTTATCAATTAGAATTTCACTATGCTACATAATGGTATTTTCAACAGATGTTATGTAAAATATAGCACTATAACTACTGAATATTCAGACACATATAGTGAAAACTTGCAAAAATGCTTAGTGACACTTTGAAAAAATTAGAATGTTTATAAGAAGCAATACAAATTAACATGAATTCTTTGTTCCAAACACTACCAAAAGACATATAAGACTCTGACTGTGTTTTATGGTGTGTATATAAACTGTATAATAAGCTGATGTTTTCAAGGTAAACAGAAAAGTATATGATGTCACTAGCATCTGTACTTCAAATTTTCTGTACTTTCAAATTTAGAAAATGTAGTACATTTTCTCCCCAGCATTGGCAATGAAAAATTTCCCTTCCATCCACATTTTCTTAGGCAATCTTTCTTATGACAGAGTTATGATCACAGATTGTATAACAAGGACAGGGAAAAACATCATCATTTAAAAATGCAATTTCAGATTTTATAAGTGCATCATGTTCTAACCAATTTAGTTAAGTATTAATAAATAGAAGGAATATCAGGCTAGAATCTAGACATTCATTCACCATGGTACATCCTACTGCTGCTATTTAATCGATAAGTCATGTTCTATTCTTTTGTGACTCCGTGGACTTTAGCCCGCCAGGCTCCTCTGTCCATGGGATTTACCAGGCAAGAATACTGGAGTGGGTTGCCATTTCCTTCTCTAGCAGATCTTCCCAATCCAGGTGTAGAACTTGCTTTGCAGCTACTGCATTAGCAGGCAGATTCTTTACCACTGTGCTGCCAGGGAAGCCCATGAGACCATCGCATATTCCTAAATTTATAAACACTATTATTATACTATGTTTTTCCACCAATAAACAGTAAAACCAAACTTAAAAAGATATTATTCTGCCCTCCTCTCTTTAAACTGCCCAACTTCTGTTTAATCTTCATGTCTCAGTTTTCACAGGGCGAAATTTCCTGGTCAGTAACTAGGTTAGATCTTGCTACTCCCTGAAAATCATCTCTTATAATTCTCATTATGCTTTGTTACTAATTTCTTGCCTAATGGCTGGTCCTGAGCTGCAGGCTTCTTCAATCCAGGGACAGAGTCAGCATTGCTCACCACTGCATCTCCCACATCTCATAGAGCTTTGGCACAGAGTCACATAGTAGTTCTATTTTTGGAGAATGAATAACCTAGAGTATGTGTTTGATTTATTCAGATCCTTGTGGTATCAGTGGATTTCCCTGGTAGTTTAGATGGTAAAGAATCTACTTGCAATGCAGGAGACCTGGGTTCAATCCTTGGGTTGGGAAGATCCCTGAAGAAGAGAATGGCAAGCCACTCCAGTATTCTTGCCTGGAGAATCCCCAAGGACAGGTGAACCTGGCAGGCTACAGTCCATGGGGTCACAAAGAGTCAGACACAACTGAGTGACTAACACTTTTATTTTTCATGAGATTAGCAGTAAATAGCAAAAAGTAAAATACTAAGTTGAGATGCAGATTTTGGGCAGTAACTAGGTCCACTCACTGGTAACCAATTTACACCTGAGCATGTCTTAAATACCCAAAGTGTTTTCAAGATTTTAACCAAAAAATTTATGAATTTGTACAAATTCTGTCTTTTCTTGAGTACCTGTGAATAGTTAAAACTGTGACTGTTATACACAAGTGTTCACAACCTATTATACAAAATGTAGATTCATTTCACTTACTAGTTTTATGGTCAGGAGCAAGTTGTTAGCATTTACAAAGCTCAGTTTCTTCATCTGCAAGATGGATATTACAATGCCTTTCATATTTTAGTCATATGTGTTGTTCTTGAGAGTCAAGTCGGGTGAATTAATTTGTATGTAAGTTTCTTCTGGAGCACTCTATGACTGTACTGGGTTTGCACTATGATTAGAGCATGCTGCTATAGTTATTTCAAAGAGAGTATAAGCTACAATGGTGTCTGCTTGAAGAAAGATAAAACAAACATCTGTTATTTTATAGCTATTTCATTCCAGTTTTTAGCAAACTCTTGATGGTTAGTCAATGGATCTACAGAGACATTTGTCTCAGAACATATGATGAATATTTACCTGGCTAAGAACCACCATGAGAAGCAGAATTTGTCACATGCTTGTATATCCAAAGGTTTTGAAGGGAGGAAAATCTCTTTAGAAATACAATAATATTGTCCATATTATGAACTGAGATGTCTCCCCTGGCATCAATTTTAACTGAGCACAATTCTTTTAAAACTTCTTTGAACATGTATGCAATTAATCCAAATGCAAAAACCAATTAACCATATATCCCATAATCAAATCAGCTTTAGACCAGTGCCCCAAATTTCAAGAAGACTTTGAACGCACAACCAAAGTGAAATGGAACAAAATGAAATATTTAGTGCCAGCAAAGAAAATGTTTTCATTATTTTCTTTCAAGCCTAACTACAGCTTCATAATATTATGTAACTTACTAAATATGTCAGGGTTGCACTAATTATGATATTTTAACACATCAGGGTGATTGTATCTTGATATGTATCAAGGTAGGGGACTTTGTTTGGAGAAAGACATCAAGAGGCCTTGGTTCCCACAGGTATTAAAGCCAGATAGACTTAATGTTCAAATGTCTGTGGATTCTTAGGTAAATTAATTAAACCTATTGGGTTTAGGGTTGTTTTGAGGAAAATGCCAGGTGTGGGGCCTCTTAATTTTAAGTGTGTATTGTGAGACAGGAGTCATCTATGCTCGCATTTCTGTGCTTTGCCCTCATACATCCACTTGTGGGCTGGACAGAGGCAATGCCCTTGTCAGAGGCAAAAACTTGGGCAATGCAACTGCTCATTGCCATAATGATCTTATAATAAAAGACATTGTCTTTAATTACAGTATCATTTCCCTCTTGTGGAGTGTGACACGGTGATGACTGAGTCAACTGAATCTCTAGGCCACGGATTGTAAGTTGTACAAGTGATTTCGGAGGCCCTGGAAATGTCCCTTTCCCATGGATAACAGTGAATGTTATCCCTTACCTCATCTGTTCGTATTAAAACTAAACCGATTATATCCAAGAACTTTTTCTTTTTCTTGGTATTGCAAATATCCTGAGAGGGGTCCCTGTGGAAATTTATTAGTAAACATAGAGAACCTCTGAGTAGGTTTTAGAAAGAGTATTAAGATATAAAGCTGAGGGTTACAGGCCCATGGGCAGGAAGAAAATCTTACTTAAGGGGCTAGTAGTACAACACAGGAGGCTAGACTAGCAATGGAAATCTGTTTCTTTTTTAAAATGGATATCAGTTAATGCCTATTATTAATAGCTCCACAATTTCTTAACCGTGTGATTTCATGTAGGAAATGATCCTCTTTGCGTGCTGCGCTAAGTTGCTTCAGTCACGTCCAACCCTTTGTGACCCCATGGACTGTAGCCCGCCAGACTCCTCTGTCCATGGGATTCTCCAGGCAAGAATACTGGAGTGAGTTGCCCTGCCCTCCTCCAGGGGATCTTCCCAACCCAGGGATCAAAACTACGTCTCCTGCAGCTCCTGCATTGCAGGTGGATTCTTTACTGCTAAGCCACGGGGGAAGCCTCTTTATGTGTCAATTTCCAAATCTTAAAGTGGGGATAATAATACTTATGTATCATAGGTGGTTGTAGCGTTAAATGCATTAATAAGTGTAAGATGGTTAGAATACTGCCTGGCGCATACTAAGCATGGGGACAATGACACATTTTTAAACTGACAACCAAATTTTTTTAGTAAGGTTAATTTTAACAATTGTTAAGTACTCAAAGTACCCTAATTAAGGACTATTTTCACATCCACATTGCTAGGTAAACAGGTAAAATTTTGCTTATATTTAATCTTTGGTCCCCAAGGATCATTGCTTTGTTGCTACATTTAATGCATGTTAGTTGATAATAGTCCTCATAAGTTCATTAAAATGAGTGACATCTTGGAGATAAAATTTTTAACAGATACCATCTACTAATTTTCTGATCTTTGTCAGGTATCATCTAGTTACCAGAACTTAGCTATTTGGTTTGTTATTTTTAAAAGTGAATTTGTTTTGGTATTTGATCTTGAGTCACCTACAGTTAGGCACTTGTCACCTTCCTATCTAAGTATATTGAAACAATTCCTTCTGTTGTTGTTGGGAAATATTTTGTAGTTTATACCAATGAGAAGTCATTAACAAGGCTTTTTAAGTGGCGTGATATGCAAACCACTGTCTTAAATAGAAAGATCAACATTCATTATTACAAAAATCTAAAAATTAAGTTATCTGAAAGAAAAAGAGCAAAATTAGTCTGTAGTTACTTAACACTCAGAAAGAGCACGTGGATAATGCAGTAGAGTGCTTTTTTCCTTTATTCTCTCACAGCTCCTAAATAATTAAAAGGAAAAATCACAACCAAACTAGTTTGAACAATAATTTCCACCATTAAAAGAAAGCAAAGGATACACACTGGGGAATGAAACAAGGTAAATATTGTTGGAGTTTTATATATACATATATGTATATATATAAAAATTTTGTTTTCTTTTGGCTCAAACAATTTTTTTGGTATTTATACACCAATTTTTATTCAGCCACTTGTTCATTTATTCATTCATAAGTAATGAAACATTTATTGAACCAGGAGCCCTATATGGTAATGAAAGTAGCAATACCCCTTCACATCAAGATCAGTCACACAGTTCCTGCTCTGGAAGAGTAGTTTAGTAGAAAAACACAGTTTAGTAGGCAAACACATAAATAAACAACATAACACAAGGAAAAGCGATATAATCTCTAATCATAATCCATCAAATGAAAGATATACAGGGTTTCTATAAAAGTTCAGAGAAGGGATGTGAATTTAAGATGGACTCGTGGGAAAGGTGGTGTTTCTACTGGTATTGTAGAAATGTATATGGTTTAAACATGTGGACATGACACGATAATAGGAAAGGTGATTCTGGAAAAAGTTAAACATAATTATCACATCCACAGAGATCTTAAATTAAGATGTGTGTAAAATGAGAAGCTCATTTCCAGTGACATTGCTTTATATGAAAGATGTGTGGTGAACAGAGGCAGGAAACCCAATGAGACAGAGCTACAGGCAGACTTGAACGTCCAGATAAGAATTTGAACAAATTTTTCTGTATGTAATGGACAGCCCTATAGCCATTTAAACCAGAGGAGTGAAGTGATTCAAATTGAGCTTTTTTTCTTCCAAAATTAAGCCATTCACCTAAATTATTAGTTTCTTTGAAGGCTATTTCCTTGAATCTGTTTTTTAAAGGTCTTTTGATTCATTCAATCAATATTCATTTAATCATGGGTGAAATACCTTACCTAAATTTGAATCTGGGTTTCAAGCTGTTTGTCTCAGAAGGATTCAGTTTGTGGTTTCTTTTTTTTTTTTTTTACTTTCATAATTTTATTTTTATATTTATATTACTGAGCCATCTGGAATTTATATTTTTATTTTTTAATTAATTTATTTATTTTAATTGGAGGTTAATTACTTTACAGTATTGTAGTGGTTTTTGCCATACATCGACATGAATCAGCCATGGGTGTACATGTATTCCCCATTCTGAACCCCCCTCCCACCTCCCTCCCCATCCCATCCCTCTGGGTCATCCCAGTGCACCGGCCCTGAGCACCCTGCCTCATGCATCCAACCTGGACTGGCAATCTGTTTCACATATGATAATATACATGTTTCAATGCTATTCTTTCAAATCATCCCACCCTCGCCTTCTCCCACAGAGTCCAAAAGTCTGTTCTTTGTATCTGTGTCTCTTTTGCTGTCTCACATATAGGGTCATCATTACCATCTTTCTAAATTCCATATATAAGCGTTAATATACTCTATTGGTTTCTTTCTGACTTACTTCACTCTGTATAATAAGCTCCAGTTTCATCCACCTCATTAGAACTGATTCAAATGCATTCTTTTTAATAGCTGAGTAATATTCCATTGTGTATATGTATCACTGTTTTCTTATCCATTCGTCTGCCGATGGACATATAGGTTGCTTCCATGTCCTGGCTATTGTAAACAGTGCTGTGATGAACTTTGGGATAAACATGTCTCTTTCAATTCTGGTTTCCTCGGTGTGTATGCCCAGCAGTGGGATATCTGGGTCGTATGGCAGTTCTATTTCCAGTTTTTTAAGCAATCTCCACACTGTTCTCCATAGCGGCTGTACTAGTTTGCACTCCCACCAACAGTGTAAGAGGGTTCCCTTTTCTCTGCACCCTCTCCAGCATTTACTGTTTGTAGACTTTTTGATAGCAGCCATTCTGACCAGTGTGAGATTGTACCTCATTGTGGTTTTGATTTGCATTTCTCTGATAATGAGTGATGTTGAGCATCTTTTCATGTGTTTGTTAGCCATCTGTATGTCTTCTTTGGATAATCTGTTTAGTTCTTTGGCCCATTTTTTGATTGGGTTGTTTATTTTTCTGGAATTGAGCTGCATGAGCTGCTTTTATATTTTTGAGATTAATTTTTTGTCAGTTTCTTCATTTGCTATTATTTTCTCCCATTCTGAAGGCTGTCTTTTCACCTTGCTTATAGTTTCCTTCATTGTGCAAAAGCTTTTAAGTTTAATTAGGTCCCATTTGTTTATTTTTGCTTTTATTTCCATTACTCTGGGAGGTGGGTCATAGAGGATCCTGCTGTGATTTATGTCAGAGAGTGTTTTGCCTATGATTTCCTCCAGGAGTTTTATAGTATCTGGTCTTACATTTAGATCTTTAATCCATTTTGAGTTTATTTTTGTGTATGATGTTAGAAAGTGTTCTAGTTTCATTCTTTTACAAGTGGTTGACCAGTTTTCCCAGCACCACTTGTTAAAGAGGTTGTCTTTTCTCCATTGCAAGTCTCTGCAGTGTCTAATTTCTGCCCTGACACAAGGGAGCGAAGGTGGTCACTCATTTAGGTTTGCTTGTTCAGTTGTGCTGTGGGTGGGTGGGGGTTGGGGAACACTGCAAACGAATATCACTGGCGTGTGTGGGGAGTGCGCGCAGTGTCTGGGCCACACTGGGTTTTCTCCTGCTCACGGCATGTGTGCTTTCCCCGTCTACAGTGCTCAGGCTCCCGGTTGCTCTGCAGGGGGACTGTCTAAAGCAGGCCCTGGGTTGTGTGCACTTCCCAGGTCTGAGCTGCTCAGGTTCAGGTTCTTGGGTTCTCCACAAAGGCACAGACTCAGATGGGTCTACATTTTGTGCCCTTCCCAGGTCCGAGCAGCTCAGGTGACCAGGAGCTTGGCCAGCACACTCTCCCAGGTGTGTGGTGTGTCTTATCACCTCCACAATCCTGGTCACTCGGTTTCCCCGGTGTGCGGTGGGAGCACCGTCTCAGGTGTACCGTGTGTCTCCTCTAGGAAGCTGATCTATGACTGCAACCCTCCTGGCCGATGTCAACCATCCAGGATCCCAGGAAGACTTGGTTAGCAACTGGGAGCCTGCTCGCAGTTTGGTGGAGGATGCCATCTCTGAGGCCAAGATTGCCTCTCACCTTCCAGCTCTGGCTGCTGCCCGCCTCCCTCTCTGCCTCCGGCAAGGGGAGGGGCCGGTCTGCAGCCAGCTAGCTCTTCTCTGGTATTTGCTCAGTCCTTTGTTTTGTGAGCAGGCCTGGCAGTGCCTTAGATTAGAGCTTTTCACAGGAAAGTTCTCTCTCTCTCTCTCTTTTTTTCCCTCTCTCTGGCTATCCCACCGTTTGGGTTGCTATCTCACTTTAGCTCCTCAGATTGCCCTCAGGGCATTCAGGCTCAGTCTTTACCCTGAGAATGCAGCCCACGCCTCCCTGTTCAGCCCCCGTCTGCTGGCAGACTCCCAACTCCACTGGGAGTTGCCGGTTTTTTTTTTTCCCTCGCGGTTATGTTGCCCTCTGAGATTCTAAAACACCCCACAGACCTGCTGTTAAGAGGGTTTCTTGTGTTTGGAAACTTCTCCTTCATGACTCCCTCCCCAGGATGGGTCTCCATCCCTAACTCTTTTGTCTCTCTTTTTATCTTTTGTATTTTGTCCTACCTCCTTTTGAAGAGAATAGGCTGCCTTTCTGGGTGCCTGGTATCCTCCACCAGCATTCAGAAGTTGTTTTGTGGAATTTGCTCAGCGTCAATTGATCTTTTGATGAATTTGTGGGGGAGAAAGTGATCTCCCCATCCTATTCCTCGGCCATTTTAGGACAGCCCCTTCAGTTTGTGTTTCTAACACACAAAGAACTAGTGAGTCAGCAAATATGTTATATTATCAAGTTGGAAGTGAAAGTGTTAGTCGCTCAGTTGTGCCTGACTCTTTGCAACCCCATCAACTTTTGTCTGCCAGGCTCCTTTGTCCATGGAATTCTCCAGGCAAAAATACTGGAGTGTATAGTCATTCCCTTCTCCAGAGTGTCTCCCCCACCCAGGGATCAAACCCGGGTCTACCTGCATTTCAGGCAGTTTCTTTACCATCTGAGACACCAGGGGAGCCCATTATCAAGCTAAGAATTATAATCTAGTCTACCTTGTTTCACCCAAAGTTGACAATTTTTTTAATGATAGAAAAAGTAGAAGTCAAACTGATCCACTTAAATTGTAATGTAGTTTTCAAGCTGTACAAGGTAGGCAGAGGGTTCCTTGGAAGCTCAGATGGTAAAGAATCCTCCTGCAATGCAGGAGACCTTGGTTTCATTCCTGGGTCAGGAAGATTCCCTGGTGAAGAGATAGGCTACCCACTTTAGTATTCTTGAGCTTTCCTGGTGGCTTAGATAGTAAAGAATCCGCTTGCAATGTAGAAGACCTGAGTTTAATCTCTGGGTTGGGAAGATCCCCTAGAGGAGGGCATAGCAACTCACTCCAGAAATCTTGACTGGAGAATCCCCATGGACAAAGAAGACTGGCAGGCTACAGTCCTTGGGGTCACAAAGAGTCAGACATGATTGAGTGACTAAGCACAGCACAGCGAAGTAGGCAGAATGAAAACAGTATATGATTCCTTAGAGGTGATAATACATAATAAACATTTATCAAGTGCATTCAATAATCTAGTCTTGTGAGTAAAATCTCACTTATGTTGATACTGAGTTTCATGGTGATCTTATAAGGTAGTATTATTACTGCTATTTACCCTCCTGGAATCCCAATTCTCATTACTGATGACTAGCAGAACTGGGATCAATAGCCCTATGCATCTGATTTCAAAGACAGTGCTCTAGTCACTTTTTCACCCAGCTTCACGGTTAATATTTTAAATATTTTTCTACTTTATATTTTCTCTGTAACACATATAGTCATATTGATAGACATAGACTATCTTATAAAGGCTAAATTCTGTCTAACAACCAAATTCCTACCATTTAAAAAATGTCTGAATTCCATGTTTCAGTGTAAAAAAAATTCATCTTAATGTATAGCCATAGTTAGATTTTATTTTGACTATTGTCAACTTGAATTTCTAATAAAATAGATGGCAGAAGTAACCACAAGTGTATAATCTTTGAGAGCCGTCAGTACATATTTTAAAACCACCTTACTTGATGTTTCAAGGAATTTTAGATGAGGTATGAAAAATATATATTGTTATGCCCTGTGGCATTTCTTGACCTGTCATGATGCCACTCAGCTTAGGAATAACTATCCGTAGATGTTGACAGTATATTTGAGAATAAAGAGGCCATTTTGGAAATGTGTGGAGGTTGATATTATGCACACGAAGCTCTGTGCTTTCAGCTCTCTCACACCCTGTCAAATCTGAGCAATTATTCTACCAACTTGCTGCCTGTCCCCGCCCCCACATCATTTCCTTAAATTGCTATGGAAATTAAATCGTGAGAGACACTCTTCTTGCAAAGATGCCTCCTTCAGAATCCTCCCTGCTTTACTCTAGCCAATTTGGAATGAAAAATCAGCCCACATTTCCATGGAACTTAGAAAGGCCTGGGCCAGAGCTAAAAGGCATAATTTGTCTGACATCTGTGTTCCAGCATCATATTGCATCAAAACAATCCGTGATGCTCAGATGAAAGTAAGCATCCTGTTGTATTAACCGAAGCAGTTAACAAGATAATGGCAGCCACTTTCTATTCTCGCATTCATAGAATCACATCCCATAAGGACAATTATCCTTGTAAAGTATCCAACTCCCATTACATTAGTTCACGACCACATTGATATGTTGGATATATTTTTCCATTATTTTGTTTTCATTTTTTTCCCCCCAGTGAGTCTTGTGTGTAGCACTGCTGTGGAGGCCAGAGTTTTTCTTGCGATTTTTTTGTTTTTAGTCTTTATTAAAAGAGACTAGATGTCTGATTCCTGGAGGCAAGAGCTTACTGATAACTTGCAGGTGCTTTCTCTTTGCCACTCCCACTCACTGTCATAGTCAGATGATTAGCCAGCCCTGTTTTGTGGCTATGTTGTTAGCCAACAATGATTTAACACAAAGTGTCGAAATGGCCACTGGGAGCCAAACATCTGGGTAGGCCACTTTTCATTGCTGAGTTTATAGGCAAGACATCATTTCTAAAGTTTTGGAAACCCTTGCATCTGCTCCTTTTATAGTCACTGGCAGTGTACTCAAATTGCTAAATGCCCTAATAGTCTCAAAGCTCAGATCCTGCATACAACTTCAAATCTCCTCCCTTTCTTAAAAACAGACAAACAAAAAACAGCTTCTATATGTAAATTGGTCTTCTCAGGCGGCACTAGTGGTAAAGAACAAGTCTGCCTATATAGAAGCCATAGGAGACCTGGTTCAGTTCCGGGGTTGGGAAGATCCTCTGGAGAAGGAAATGGCAACCCACTCCAGTATTCTTGCCTGGAGAATCCCATGACAGAGGAGCCTGGCAAGCTACAGTCCACAGGGTTGCAAAGAGTCAGACATGACTGAAGCAACATAGCACACACTATATATTAGTTAGACAGAAGTAATTTATAACTTGAATATTAGAGGAGGGATGTCTGTTAAAGTAGAGATTGGGAACTTCAGACTCTATAACTCCTTATGATAAATAGGAGTGTCAAGGAGACATTATGAGTGTTGCCAGGTAGAGATATAGAGTAGCAGGAGCACTTAACCAAGGAAGGTAACTGAATCCAGGTAACTAAAAAATGAGAGGATATGATAAGACAAGCTTTCCTGATTGACTCTTCCAAATCAGTAACTACTTAACATTCTGCAAATGTCCTGTTTCTACTCCAGATTTTTGTCCTTTAGGGAAGAGGGGGAAGTAAGTGGTCTCTGAGGTCCAAGTTGGAGGTTTCCAGCTTGGATATGACTGAAAAAAATAGCTTCATAAATACAGAATTAAGAGAAGTAAAATTAGATAGTGGATCCTCACCTTTTGCAGCATATATCACAAACAAATTTGACCCTGGTATTTTGGATATGTTGTCCCCCACTAAATTATCAGATTATGGCCTTATAAAGTTAGAGCTCAGTTTCTTTAGATTTTCCTTCCCGGTTTAAATGGACTCTTTATGTATGTGTGCTGTGTGCTCAGTCGTGTCCAACTCTCCACAGCACTGTGAACTGTAGCTCATCAGGCTCCTGCGTCCATGTCTCCAGGCAAGAATCCTGGAGTGGGTTGCCATTTCCTCCTCCACGGGATCTTCCTGACCCAGGGACTGAAGCCATGTCTCTTGCGTCTCCAGCATTGGCCGGAGAACTCGTTACCACTGTGCCACCTGGGAAGCTCAGTCTTAATTATATCTGCTATTACGCCTTTTTGTATTTAGTGTCTCTGTTTTATCAAGCAAAACACACCCCAAACAGTGCCTTTCAACATGCGACCTTAGATCCACCACACATAGTGAGCTGAAAAGAAAGATATGCCTAATTGTCACGGTCAATTTTATAGCTCACTCCCCTTTTTGTCTTGAGGTCTTTCTCAGCTCTTCTACCCCAATTTTCCATGCCCAGTCATAGAACTCTTATAGCTGTCTGTTTCTGCATTTGTCAGACTTTGAATAGTAGGGTGAAATAACCGCTCATTTTCAGTCTGGAAGACCAATACATGCTTTAATTACATCCTTGGTAATTTAGCAATGGCATTTTCAGAAGCCTCTGGAAAGACTTTTCCATCAAACACCCACTGTTGGGGGACCGATGTGAATCCCACCAGTGGAAGCTTTGGGCTAGTTGAGCACACCAGGATTCCTCCTGCTGGATGGCTATGGAGACTCATGACTTATGACTTCACATCCTAGTTCCTTAAAGTAAAATTGGAAACAAATGTTGCGCATAGATTCTACCACTTTTCTGGCAAAGGCACAATGAGCAAGAGTCTTGTGGGAGGTTTTATTCTTTCCACAACAGTGTGTTTTGATGATATTTCATGGGAATTGTGTGAGGAAAAGGAAAAAATAATGCAGCTTATACTTACTTAGTAGCTAGACAAAACCTTCTTTTAGTAGTTGTGGAAAGACAAGGCACAACAGAATCATGAATGTAATAGAGATAGTTGTTATTTGAAATGTTAGTAATGGAACTAGTTTTATACTAAACATTTATTAGCGAATATTAATGCCAGTTTTACATAACTTTTTCTCACACTTTCTTTGATAAAATGACTTCTCCTTATCATGAAGAATAACTAAATTGACAAGCACTGCTCTAGTATTTCTCTTAAATTCCAGAGTTTCTTGATTTTGACTTTAGTGTATTTATGTTAGTTCTAAAATTAGTATTTTATTTTTCACTTGAGAATGTAAAGTGGAAAAAAGGGCAGATATTATTCATAATATAGTTACTTCAGCCTTGTTAATAATTAGTTTTATACATTTGGAAAAATTATTTCAAATTCCTAAGCTTCAGTTTTCTTATCTTTAAAATAAGTTTATAAGAACTATAAACTTTTCCCTAGTGCCTACAATTTATGATTCTATGTTGAAGAGCTTTGTTTTTACTCTACCATATTTTATGCATGACATTATGAAAACATAATGGCAAAAAGTGACTGATTCAAACGAGGAGAAGATATCCAAATACAGAAAACAGAAGACACACAAGATAAACAAGCAGAGAAAGTATATATACACAACTCTTCCTGTCCTAGATAAGTAAACAGTGGCGAAATGTTTGTAATGAAGTAAGGGTTACATTCTAAATAGAAAGAGGATCGGTTCCTTGCATCAAGTGGCCTATGAGTTGAATATTCTTTCAGTAAATATTGCTCACTTCTATATTATGGAATAACGAAAAGAATATTGGATCTACTTTCTCAAATGTGTTGCTTAAAGATCTATGTGACCTTAGTTGAATCACTTACCACAGGTTTTCTTTTATAAAATTGGCAAGTTTGAACTTCTTTATTTCTGAAGAGCACTACACTTGGGAAAAGTTTATGTTACAACTTTCAGGGATCTATGGGGTGGATTGGTAGTGTTTAGATTTTGGAACTGGCAAATCTGGCTCAGAATCTTAGTTTTCCCCCTTTCTTTTCCTACTTGTGTGCACCCGGTCAAATCGTTGGTGTCACCGAGGTAACTGGTTTTGTAATCAGTAAAACTTCAGGAGCATAGTAAATTAAAGTCCTCACTCATGTGACAGTCCAAGACAAGTGTTCCTATTAAAGAGGCTGCTTTCCACTCCATGTGGTTTGGGAACTTTGGTTCTTCCAAATTTGTGTCTGTACCTTGGAATCCCCTTCTAAGGTCTAGGGGAAAGAAGACAATGGAGAAGCCTCATCTTCTTTTTAAAAGTCTTGGCATGGAGGTAGCACAATACTTTTGTTCACATTCCTTTGTGTGAAGCAATATCCGGTTACTCTTGGATGCTAGGAAGGCTACCAAACACAGCCCCTTTCTCATCAACAGTCTCTAGAGAGAATACCTTTTTGTGGACTAACAACAGACCCTGGCACGGTGAGCATTCAATATTTTTTTCAATACCACTTCCCCTATTTCCTGATTAGAGCTCCGTCTTATAGATCTAGCAAAGGAATGGAGAAGCAGCATCAAAAACACTCTGCTAGGCAACGTTGCTTCTTTCTTAGACATTTTATTCTAAAAGCCATGTGTAAGGTATTGACGCTCTGTGCCAAGTTGCTTCAGTCATGTCTGATTCTTTTCAACCCCATGGACTGTAGCCCACCAGGCTCCGCTGTCCATGGGATTCTCCAGGCTAGAATACTGGAGTGGGTTGCCATGCTCTTCTCCAGGGCATTTTCCCAATCCAGGGATCGACCCTGCATCTCTTACATCTCCTTCATTGACAGGCAGGTTTTTTTTTTTTTAACCACTAAAGCCACCTGGATACAAGCTATATATTAATATCCAGGAAGTGCTTGAAAAGTACTGTTCTAACATAAAGTAGACTACAAGTGTTTAGGTTATGATGCCAATAATAATATTTTCCCTTGAAAATTCTTCTGACATACCACACATTTTATTATTAGAGCAAAATAATTTCTTGGTTTATATAAAACCACAAATCACTCTGTATTTATCATCTTTATACCTTTTTATGAAGTTTGCTATTCATCCAAGTGCTCTTGGAAGTGAATTGACAAAAAAAAAAAACACTTCAGTCCTATATGAATGAATTCAGAACTAGTACATGACTATTTTAGGATGCTTCTGAGTCAAAGCTATGTTGTTGTTGTGTTATGTGTGTGTTTAATATGTTACTGGAGCAATAATTTGCTTCAAGAATTTCACTATGTTTCTTATGAATTACTGTATTCAAATAAAACAGCCTTTAGCATACAGCTTCATGCTGCTTTTAAGGAAATAAAATACCCTTTGTTATTCCCTGGAAGTTGTGTTTTACTTTCTGATTATTGTCCACATTATAGTTGTCTCTGGTATCTATTAGCAAAAGTCCAGATGGCTGAAATAAAATTGATAAAAACAACTTGAAACTTCCATCTCTAGGCAAGTTTCTGCTCTGCAATGTATGTCTAACTGTTAGGCAGAGTAGACTGACAGCCCATATCTGTCTTCTGTGGGAACATGCCATGCTGTTTTTCCCTACTGTGACTGTCATCCTTCTTTGTACTCACACTGCCAATGGCCAACTGATCCCCTAAAAAATGAAGAGAAGGGGAGAGAGAAGCTTCCATGCTGGTTTCTCCACTGATAGAATTGCCAGCAGGAACATGTTTGATTCAATTAAATTAAACCACATCTACTGAACACAGTCACTGGGCTGAATGCTATGCAAAAATAGACCCTAATGCAACATGGCCCCTGTCTGTGAGTTTATGCTAGGTGAGGTGACAAATTTATAGAGTAACAATTGTAATCTTCTGTTAAAAGTGCTATAATATTGTTTTATGAGTGTTATGAGAGGTTACCTTCTGATAGCAAAAAATAAACACCCATGCCCCAAATTGTCAGCACAATGGGATACCACTGTACACAGCGAAATAGCAAGACTAAAAATGTCAAATAAGGAGAGAATTTGGAAGCTCATATACATTATTGCAGAGACTGTAAAATGGTATTAATACAGCTACTTTGGGGAAAAGTATGCCAGTTTCTTTGAACCTACAACCACCCTAAACCTAGCAGTCCTGCTCTTAAATGTTTATCTGAGATACATGAAAATATAGGTTTCCAAAAAAACTTTTACAAAAATGTTGATAGCAGCTTTAGTTGTACTAGTGTCTATCACTGGGAGGATGGCTCAACAATGGAATAATACTCATCAGTGAAGAGGAATATACTACTGATCCAACCAGCAATACAAATGACCCTCACAAGCATTAGTCAAAAAGGCCTATAAAAATCAATCAATACTCTGCTACCCAATTTATGTCAAGTTCTAGAAAAAGCCAATGTAATCTATTTGGAAACAGATCAGAACATCCAATAGTGGTTGACTCTGAGTGGTGGGGGAGGGGAGGTAGATGAGAATTGACTGGGAATAGACATGAAGAAGGGCTTCCCAGGTGGCGTAGTGGTAAAGAACTTGTCTGCCAATGCAGGAGATACAAGAGATGCAGGTTTGATCTCTGGCTCAGGACGATCCCCTGGAGGAGGGCATGGAAACCCACTCTAGTATTCTTGCCTGGAGAATTTCATGGACAGAGGAGCCTGGCGGGCTACAATCCATGGGGTCGCACAGAGTCGGACATGACTGAAACAACTTAGCATGCATATACAGACATGAAGAAACTTACTGGAGGAATGGGAAGGGTTTTTTTTATCTTGACAAGGGTTTGGGTTATATAGACATGTGCATTTATCAAAACGCAGCAAATGTACACATAAGGTTTTATTTCACTGCATATAAATTTTACCCGAAAAGCATTATAAACAAATATTAAGCTCTAATCAATAAAAACCAACACAGTATTGTAAAGCAATTATTTTCCAACTGAAAATCAACTCTAAAATAAAGAAAGAAATAAATGGTAGAATTGAAGGGTAGAAAGATGAATAGACATATAAACAACAGGCTAAAATTTTAATGGTAGAAATAGCTGTGAGTATAGATATTCACTGAAAAAATTCAATTTTACCACATGTTAAAATTAATAATAAAATAGTTGGCATCCATTGAAAAGAGCAGAAATGATCCCATCCTTTCCACTCATGTCACTGAACCTACTATGAGAACTAGTTCCATCATCAGCTCCCTTATTTTTCACCCTTCTATACTGTGTTTTCCTCAATTTAAAATTTTGCTTAGGTTTTCACCACCTTAAAAAAAAATTCATCCCGAAGTCTGATATCTCTTCAAATTGCTCTCCCCCCTGCCTCTTCTTAGAAAACTTTTCTTTAGAGTGAAAGAGTGTCTAAATTTTCCATCCTGCTAGCTTCCCTTTCTAAGCCCATAGTAGTTTGGTGTTCATCCTTATTGCTCAACTAGAACTGCTCTCTCCACAGTCACCAATAACTGCCTAATTGCCAAATCTAATGTTCCTTTTTCAGTCCTCATCTGTTGCATCTGAGGTCACAGCAACGGGCTGAGGCAGCTGGTTTGGCTCAGAATGTTATTATGGCTATAAAATGACATAACCCACCAAACTGCTTCCTGGGACAGACAAATAAACCCAGAGCAAAAGAAGTGCCTGAAAGTCACATTGCAACATCTCCTAGAACACATTTTTTCCTGCTTCTCCTCTCTGAATATTTACTGCCGATGACTGTCTGTAAGTGGAAAACTTTTCTCATTCCAGCTTCTATGATTTAGATTTGAGTTAGTATCCTTCCTTCTCTGTTCCTCCATTTGCTGATCATTACCAAGCTGTTATTAGCTCCCCTTTTCTTCATTTTTTAATTTCTACTTGTAAATGAATCTGCTTCATTCATTTTAATGGCATCTTACATGTATTTTGGGCTTCCCTGGTGGCTCAGAGGTTAAAGTGTCTGCCTGGAATGCAGGAGACCCGGGTTCGATCCCTGAGTTGGGAAGATGCCCTGGAGAAGGAAATGGCAACCCACTCCAGTACATTTGCCTGGAGAATCCCATGGAGGGAGGAGCCTGGTAGGCTAGAGTCCATGGGGTCACAAAGAGTCAGACCCGACTGAGCGACTTCACTTTCACATGTATTTTAAAGTTAGTGTACGGTATTAAGAATTAAGACTCCAGACAAAACAGGTGTAAATATATTGGAATGGCCAAAAAGTACATTCGGAGTTTTCCAAAGGATCTTGGGGAAAAATCTGAATGAATTTCTGGGCCATCCCAGTATATATGGATGTCTCCACCAGGAGACCCAGGCTGCAGTTTCAGAAACACTCGAGGGTGCTTTTAGACTGACCATGGTTCTGATTGCCACACTGAGGGGTAGTTTTCAAATATTCTCCAAGTGAGAGATTACATTTTTAAAGTTTAAAATGGAACATCCACACTTAAAAAATCAGACCAAAGCTACCCTGTTCTGGTGTTGAGGAGGTGGAAGAGGGTTAGACAGTCTACCCCAGCCTAGGGTCTTCCATGGGCCTTCACTGTCTATGAGGCAGACTCTGAGGCTGCTCTTTAGTACTCTGTAATAATGCTTCTTAAAAATGTATGTGCATACTCAGTATCTGGGAATTTTATAAAGGTGAAGATCCTGATTCAGTAGCTCTGGGATGGGATCTGGGGGTCAGTAGTTCTAATGAGTAGTTCTAATGAAGCAATACCAGGGCTGCTGGCCCACAGATCGCATTTAGGGAGCAAGGCGGGAGGAGTTTTCCTCTGTGCCAAGTCTGAATGCAAGGTTTAAGCTGATTACATTCTAGAGAACATTCTGATTGTTTTGTCTCTCAGGAGACGAATATTTGTTTCTTTGGAGATCAAGACAGCAGATATTTTATTCTCTGTAATATATAATTACTCCTCTGATGCATCTTCAATTTTGAATATTCCATTTGGAATTGGACACTGGCCAGCTAGGATGAGCAAGGAGATTGTGTCATAAATCCTCTTTCAGGAATCAAAGTGAACAGTGGACCTAGAGACAATGAGATTTAAGAACAGAGACAAAGTGAAAACTCTTCAAGGAAACGCAGACCCAATTTGGGACTGGTAACCTGCAAGTTCAGGTTTCCCCAGTAGCTCAGCAGTAAAGAATCCGCCAGCCATGCAGGAGCCACAGGAGACATGGTTTCAATCCCTGGATGGGGAAGATCCCCTGGGGGAGGACATGGCAACTCACTCCAGTATTCTTGCCTGGAGAATCCCATGGAGTGAGGAGCCTGGTGGGCTACAGTCCATGGGGTCACAAAGAATTGGACACAACTGAAGCAACTTAGCACGCATGCAACCTGCACGTTCAGGCACAGGAAGACTCTCTAGAGGCACTAAGATTATGATGGGTGGTTAGCAGCTCCACATGGATTCAGATATTTCTTCCCTGTCTTACCATGGCAGCCAAAGTATCTGTTCAGTGAAGAATGACTTGATGCAAATAGTTTCCATGAGTTGGAGGTTAGAGCAAGGATCAGCCTGATGATCAATTCAGCAGGACTGGTGGGTCCTGTATGGGGGCTGCAGAATATAGACTCTCACTTCCTACGTAATACATTTATTCCCAATCAAAGGCCTCCTTCCTCCTCTCTGTATGGCCTTTTCTCTTTTATCTGCAACTCATTGTGAATTCTAGGTAGATGACCTCCATATCTGTTATCTTCAGCTTTGATCTTTCTTGAGCCTTTGCTTCTGTTCCAGAGGTTGTTTGTTCCTCTCATTCATTCATTCATTTACTCATGATATATCAACACAGAGACACAAGGAGAGAGCAAGCATAAACCAGTCCTTAGAGTTCCAGTGGGGAAGATAGAAAATCCAGTATTTTCAATTCACTGTGTAACTGTCAGTCTGTAATCCCCCTAGCATTTTGGAGTCTCACTCACACATTTCTTCACTCTCCAGGCAATATGGATTTGGCCTTCATCTTACACACTGTGGGATGTGTAGTAACCCCCCTTACTCCCCAGTTTTGAGCAGTCCCAGGCCTCTTTCATATACCTGGTGAGCATCTGCTCCAAATTCCCACCCAGGGTTAGTGACCTCATGTTCCCTCCAGAAGCTCCTGTCTTGTCCCCACCCAACTTTGCCCTAGGGATCATGACTGCCTCTTCTTTCCTATTTCATTTGCAAGGCCTACAAACACAGGCTCTTGCTAGTAACAGACATAAGCATTAGGTATAAATGGAGGGGGAAGTGAAGAAAGCTAGAAGGGGAACAGTGATCTATGGTGTTTCACAGGCATTTTCTCTTTGATATCTTTCTCCACAGAATCTCAGCCTGCAGATTAGTGCTGGGAACCTCCTGTCTCCTAAGATGAACCTCCTTTCCAGCCTTAACACACAATCCTGACCACACACACCTCACCCCGGCTGCCCCTGCATAAGCAAGGCAATAGAGCTCCTTTGTCTCAGGCTCCCCTTTCTTGATCTTAATACAGAGGCCTCTCCTTTCACAATCAACTAAGGTCCATCAGAGTGTCATTCTAAGGAAAAGTAAGGTTTTTTTTTTTTCTTTTTTTCTCCCTAAGAAGAATTTCTATCTTTCTAAGGCAATCATCTCAAACATAGTTCTAATGTGTTTCTCCTTTGTCACATGTGAAAAATGCTATGGAAACAATGGTAAAAATGAAAGCACTGTGGCTATCTATCTAGCAATCAATACAGCTCAGGTAAATCTTGGCAACATCACATTCAGTGTAAAAGGGAGGAGAAACATGCAATTCCATTTTCTATAGGCTGAAATGAATGTAAAAGCATGTTAGAGCCAGACATAAACATATGATACAGTTATTCTGAGTTTTATTTAAAAAACAGCTCTTAATGACAACAGTGTTATTATCACTAGGGGCTGGGAGAAGCAGCTGGGTGAGATGGGATAGGAGTCTGTCTCAGGTGCATTCAGTGCTGACGGTGATGTTGCCTCTTGTGTAGGAGTAATAAAGTTTTATTTTATTCTTATGCCTCATCAGTGCTACCAAGCCACATAGATTCTTTGTGAGATGATATGATGAGGTTTGCACAGAGTTCTCTGTTTCCACAGATATTAAACTCAGATTTGGATTCGGGGTTTAGAGGAAACTCCATTATTTCTGAGATATAATTTTGCAAAGCAAATAACTGTTTCTATCTGTAACTTCCACCTGGAACTCAGATTCAGTATTTCTGAAATAAACTCATGTCTTCTTCCAGTTTAGCCTAAGTCAACTTCCCCATCTGTCAAAATCAAGCTCCCCAAAATATCAACAAAATAACTTGCCAATAAGACAGAGTTGTTTATTGTTTACCATGGCAAGGGACAACACTATCTCAATAATTTTAATAGCATTTCAGAGGGGAGAAAAACAATGTTGGGATGTTTATTGAGATTTTGAGGTCTGGTGCATTATTCTGAAATCATATTGAAAAACTTGTCTTTCAAGATGTGAGGGAGGCATCTTTTGTTGGGTGGGGGTTAAGATCATGATTAATAGCTTAGAATTCGTAGATACAGGAAGAGGAGGATTTTGAGGCAAGAGTGCGGTGACTCAGAGATTTGGGGTACAAAGTATCGTTTGATGCTTTCTATTGAAAATTTGAAGTTCTTGGAATGAGCAATAAAGGGATTAACAACTTTTATCTTCCTGAGTTACAGTTTGCTAGCATACTGAAGTTTCCCTGATGAGGACAACGAAATAGTAAAGTCATGTTTAATGTAGACAGTAGGCTATGTAGATGGTTTTGATCTCCATTATCCTTTCTCTTACTCAAAACCAGGATTAGTTATCCAGTGTTGTTTAGTCACTCAGTCATGTCCAAATCTTTGTGACCCCATGGACTGCAGCACTCCAGGCTTCTCTGTCCTTTACCATCTCCTGGAACTTGCTCAGACTCATGTCCATTGAGTCAGTAATGCCATCCAACCATTTCATCCTCTGTTGTCCCCTTCTCTTTCTGCCTTCAATCTTTCCCAGCATCAGGGTCTTTTCTAATGAGTCAACTCTTCGCATCAGGTGGCCAAAGTATTGGAGCTTCAGCTTCAGCATTGGTCCTTTCAATGAACATTCAGGATGGATTTCCCTTAGAATTGACTGGTTTGATCTCCTTGCAGTCCAAGGGACTCTCAAGAGTCTTCTCCAACACCACAGTTCAAGAGCATCGGTGCTTCGGTACTCGGCCTTCTTTGTGGTCCAGCTCTCACACCCATACGTGACTATTGGAAAAAACCGTAGCCTTGACTAGACAGACCTTTGTTGGCAAAGTAATGTCTCTGCTTTTTAGTACACTGTCTAGGTTTGTCATACATTGTCTAGCTTTTCTTCCAAGGTGCAAGCATCTTTTAATTTCATGGCTGCAGTCACCCTCTGCAGTGATTTTGGAGCTCAAGAAAATAAAGTCTCTCACTGTTGCCATTGTTTCCCATCTATTTGCTATGATATGATGGGACTGGATGCTGTGATCTCAGTTTTTTGGATGTTTAGTTTTAAGCCAGCTTTTTCACTCTCTTCTTCCACCTTCATCAAGAGACTCTTTAGCTCCTCTTTGCTTTCTACCATAAGGTTGGTGTCATTTGCACATCTGAGGTTATTGATATTTCTCCTGGCAATCTTGATTCCAGCTTGTGCTTCATCCAGCCTGGCATTTCTCATGATGTACTCTGCATACAAGTTAAATAATCAGTGTGACAATATACAGACCTGATGTACTCCATGATTCAGTGGATGTTGGCAAGTTGATCTCTGGTTCCTCTGCCTTTTGTAAATCCAACTTGAACATCCAGAAGTTCTCAGTTCATAGACTATTGAAGCCTAGCTTTGAGAATTTTGAGCATTAATTTGTTAGCATGTGAGATGAGTACAGTTGTGCAGTAGTATGAACATTCTATGGCATTGCCCTTCTTTGGGATTGGAATGAAAACTGATATTTTTCAGTCCTGTGGCCATTGCTGAGTTTTCCAAATTTGCTGGCATATTGAGTACAGCACTTTAATAGCATCATCTTTTAGAAGTTGAAATAGCTAAGCTGAAATTCCATCACTTCCACTAGCTTTGTTTGTAGGGATGCTTCTCAAGGCCCACTTGACTTTGTACTCCAAGATGTCTGGCTCCAGCTGAATGATCACACTATCGTGGTTATCTGGGTCATTAAGATCTTTTTTGTATATCTCTTCTGTGTATTCTTGCCACCTCTTCTTAATATCTTCTGCTTTTGTTAGTTCCATTCCATTTCTGTCCTTTATTGTGCCTATCTTTGCATGAAATATTCCCTTGTTATCTCTAATTTTCTTGAAGGGTTCTCTAGTCTTTCCCATTCTATTCTTTTCCTCTATTTCTTTGCATTGGTCACTTACGAAGGCTTTCTTATGTCCCCTTGCTATTCTTTGGAACTCTGCATTCAGATGCGTATATCTTTCCTTTTCTCCTTTGCCTTTTGCTTCTCTTCTTAGCTATTTGTAAGGCCTCCTCAGATAACCATTTTTCTTTTTGCGTTTTTTTTTCTTGGGAATGGTTTTGATCACTGTCTCCTGTACAATGTTACAAATCTCCATCCATAGTTCTTCAGGCATTCTGTCTATCAGATCTAATCCCTTGAATCTATTTGTCTCCTCCACTGTATAACCATAAGGGATTTGGTTTAGGTCATACCTGGATGACCTAGTGGTTTTCCCTACTTTCTTCAATTTAAGTCTGAATTGTGCAATAAGGAATTTGTTATCCAGTGGGGGCAGGGTAATTACATTTAGAACAACAACTATTGCATCTGCTTCCTCTTCTCCTTTTGGCAACTTGGATGAGTCACTGTAACCCTTTAAATCTCACTTCTGATGCCTCTGGAGAGGAGAACCTTTTAAGAATTGGCACTGGAATTAAATAAGATGGGCATTAGTATTACCATATTAGTTTATCCTAGATTCTATAGGGGACAAAACTATATCTTCTGCTTTTCTACGTTCTCAGCTTAGAAAGGGGCCCCGTAACAAAATAGAAATTAATAAGAGAAAAGTATACACACTTATTTAATAAAAATTTGATGTGACATAGGAGCCTTCATAAAGAAATGAAGAACCAAAGAATTGGTTAAGCCTGAGTGTTTTTATGCTAGATTTGATGAAGAGTGAACATTTGTAGGAAAATGTTATAGGACAAAAAGAGTGTAAGTTAGTGCAGTAAACTAGGGGAGATAGCAAGGCTTGTTTGTTCAGATTCTTCTTGGCATCTTGGAGATGAGACTGCTCCCTTCCTCCAGGTATAAGAAGGGTGCCACTTACATGAGGATTTTATGATTTGTTTTAGGGGAAGGTCAGAAAGTCCCTTCTGTACACACCATTTCTCAAACTCCCTCAGCTTAAAATATTAATCAATATGCCAAGTTGCCATATTTGGGGTTGGTGTATCCTGAGCCACATCAGGCCCATTCACCTACCACCCTTAAGATGGTCAGAAATTCAACCTTTAGTGTAGACCCCTTTCCCAGCATGGGGATATAGGCAAGTTTAATGCTGCAATGTCTAAAACTTTTTACATAATGATGAAAATTATGTGGAAAAAAATTAGTCTACTTAGAATTAAAAGCAAAGGATATTGATTTTAGGTTTAATTCTACCTGGAATTTGGCATTTCTGCCAATGCACTCAGCTACTTCAATGTTATAATTGACTGAAATTTTGTGTATTGCTCTTCTTTCTTGTGTGTGTGTGTGTGTGTGTGTGTGTGTGTGTGTAGTTTTAGCATTCAGAATGAGGTAATTCTATCTCAGTCACGCTTGATGGGAACTGGTGATTCAACTGTTGCAAAACTTTGAAAGTGTTCATTAATTCAAGCTTAATTAATGCAGAATGACAATTAAACTTTTATAGAGTATATGTCATCGACATGAATACCATGCATTAATTATACTCCTGAATATTTAGATGAATACAAATGAATTCCAGTGACCAAAAAACTTTAAAGGTTACTCCAATTGGAGACCTGTGGATAATATATGCAATGTACCTCACTTTACTGAAAATGATTTGAAGCTACATTTTATAATCTATGATGTAAAGGCAGAGAAAACATTATATTTTTATTAATGAAATGATAGCTTTGCTTATAAAATCAGCTTTTGGAAAAGAGGCATAGATAATTTCCTTAAATTCTTGCTCAATAATTTATATGCCCTACACTATTAGATTCATGATATTAAAATTTAAGTCTGTGATTTCAAGAATATTTAGTGTTTCTTCAACTCAAATGTCTATTCTTTTGTGTGAAATGGAACAGCTGTATATTTCAGACTCTAAACCAGCATAAGGTGAATGACTGTGTAAAATATGCCTGTTCGTTTCAAATTACATAGTTTCATCAAATTCTAGGCTTATATACCAGTTTCCAGATTCAACAGAGCCAGAATTTTGCCATGGCAACTGCTGTATCCTTTATATATATATATAAAGCTACAGACTGACAGGAAAGAACCATCATGTCAGCTCTTTCAATTCATATACAGCTAGATTTCTTTTTATCAGTGTTCATTTCTTAAAGACAATTTGGGCTGAATCTCCAAAGTCTTTCTTTTTGATTAGAGTTTATAATCATATACTGATACTATCTTAGATTAGGAATGTAGTACATGACTTTTTAAATAACTATGGAATATTGTCTTCTGTATAGCTTAATATTCCATCTAACTGGTGGCCAATACACTTTTTATAGGAAAACAAAGAGCCTGGAATCTCTACCTTAAGTCTTCCTAAAACATTCAAGTGGCTAAAATATCTTGATCTCTTTATTACATTTTGTGCCAATACCAGTCACATACATATCATTTAGTAACAGGATCATAAATCATTTTATCAACAGACTTTTTAAAGAGCCTTTGGGAAAATTAATAGTCACCATAGAAAAATTCATGACAGCAGAATAGACTGGAAAAGGAACTAAAGTATTTTCCTGAAAATTCACACAGGTAGAAACCATTTTATCTGAAATGATAAATTATTTTAAAAATACATTTTTATTAGAAATATAAGAAATAAGATATGTTGAGTGCTTTATAAGAGTAATGCGCTTATTAAAATAGTTGTTTAAAATCACATCTTTCAAAACCCAAATCTGAAGATGATTCTGGATCTCCACTTATGGATAATAAAAATAACTATTTTGAGTCTCCTTACAAAATTCCTATCCAACATCACACTATAAGTTCTAGTTAGCACAATGGACAAAGATAGAAAATAAAAGGTGTATAGATTACAAAGAAATCACATTGTCATTGTTCACAGATGACAAATTGTCTATCCAGAAAATCTGAGTGACAGAAAACTCCTTCAACTAAGTGATTATAGCAAGTTTGTAGGATGTAAGTTTAATGTATAAAAGTTGGGCTTCCCTGGTGGCTCAGATGGTAAAGAATCTGCCTACAATGTGGGAAACCTGAGTTCGCACCGTGGGTCGGGAAAATCCTCTGAAGAAGAGAATGGCTACCCCCTCCAATATTCTTGCCTGAAGAATTCCATGGACAGAGGAGCCTGGTGGGCTACAGTCCATGGTGTCATTGTTTTTCTATATATCAGAAATGAACAATTGGAATTTGAAATGAAAAATGCATTGTGATTTACAGTAACATCAAAAAATAAATAACTCAGGTATATGCCTAATAAAATATGTACAGAATCTTTATGTTAAAAATGATAAAACTCTGATGAAAGAAACCAAAGATCTGAATAAATAGAGAACTTTTCTGTGTTCATGATTAGGAAGAGTCAGTATTTTCAAGATGTATTCTTTTTCCCACTTGGTAGATTGATTCAATACAATTTCAATCAAAATTCCAGAAAGTTAGTTGGTGGATATTTGAGAAACCTATTCTAAAGTTTATATGGAAAGACAAAAGATCTAGAATAGACAGTATGATACCAAAGAAAAATGAAGTTGGAGGGCAGATACTATTTGATTTCAAAACTTATTATAAAGCAGCAGTGATTAAGAGAGCATGCTATTGGCAAAAGAGTTAGATAAATAGATTAATAAAAGAAAATAGAAAGTCCAAAAATATACTCACACAAATACATTCAAACGATCTTTGATAAAGGAGCAGAGGCAATCAATGGAGAAAGAAAATAAATGATGCTGGACTACCCAGACAGTAATTTCTCAACTGCTATTTAATGGACCTTTGAAAGTCAACCAGGCCGTAAGTAGTAGAAGGCACCAGGAGTAGGCACCAGAGTGGCTGGAATCTGATCATTTGCACATATTTTCTGAGTAGATTAGACAGCTCTAAGATACTTTACCTCCAATATCCCCATTTGTGTGTGCCATCCTCATGTCCTAGAGATCTGTGGAGGAGAGCAAATACATTGCAGCACTATTCAGGCAGGATATTATAACTTATAACTGGACAGGATCTCAGAGTTCATCTGGTTTATTTCTTGGAGAAGGAAATGGCAACCCATTCCAATACTCTTGCCTGGAAAATCCCATGGACGGAGGAGCCCGGTAGGTTACAGTTCTAACATATTCCAAATGTGGAAATTGAGACTCAGACATTTTAAGTGACTTGCCCAAAATTAGTAGCAATGCCAGGAAAGTATCTCACTGGTTTCAATTTAACAGTACACTGTGTTGCATATTGATAGGTTTCTTAGCTAGCTTGTTTGATTATATTTACTGGGCTCCCTGGTGGTTCAGATGGTAAAGAATCTGCCTGTCATGTGAAAGACCTGGGTTCGCTCCCCAGATTGGGAAGATCCCCTGGAGAAGGGGATGGCAACCCACTCCAGTATTCTTGCCTGGAGAATTCCATGGGCAGAGGAGCCTGGAGAGTTACAGTCCATGGGGTGGCAAAGAATCAGACATGACTGAGTGACTAACACTTTCACTTTTCAATGAGCATTTACCATTTGCAAGGAAATGTGCGGGGAATTGTATGGCTGCCTGTCCTCAAGAAGCCTGCAGTCCAGAGATTCTACACATAACCTCTCCCTAGATTCAAATTTTGATTTTCGAGACTCTACAAGGATAGAGTTTTAGTTAACTGATTTAATTCATATGTCTTGGGGAATGTGCATCAGATAGATAATATGTTTCAAAGGTTAGAATGTAGTTACTTTACTTATGCATTGATTATGGACCTTCTATTTTCTCTTCATTACCCCACCCCTACTTAGACTAATGACTTGAAAGTTTGCATTCCAATTCAGATTTCCCTTCTGATCTCCAAACTTATATATCCAACTGTCTGCTTGGCTTGCCACTTAGATTTCTTAAGAGCATCTCACATTTAACTTATCTCAAACTATAATTGTACTTTCAACCCCTCACCTACTTCCAATGCTCTCCAGAAACCCAGGACTCCTTAACTATTATGTTTCCCTGACCACCCACTTTCAATCACAAGAGCTATTGAGCATACTCCAAATCACATTTTGAGTTCATCTAGATCACTCCATCTCTCCATCACTCTCCATCCAGAGTGAAGTTATTCAGTCGTGTCTGACTTTTTGCGATCCCATGGACTGTAGCCTACCAGGCTCCTCCGTCCATGGAATTTTCCAGGCAAAAATACTGGAGTGGGTTGTCATTTCCTTCTCCAGGGGATCTTCCCAACTCAGGGATCACACTCAGGTGTCCTGCATTGCAGGCAGGCACTTTACCCTCTGAGCCACCAGGGAAGCCCTAAGCCATGACTAATATTGCCTAGGATACTGCGTAGCTTCTTAACTGTTCTTCCCAATCCATTATTCTTTTCCTTCAAAATATTCTCTCGCTAGTGGCCATTACTATTTAAACTGTTAGCTATACAATATTACTTTCCAGCTTTAAAAAACCTTCAGTAGTGTCTGTTAAGTTAGAAAAAACCCTTAAACTCCTTCTTATGTTGATATTCAAACATTTGTAGGTGCTATTCCCCTACCTGCCTCTTCAGCATCACCTCTGGCCATTCTTCTCCTTACCCACTGTACTTTAGGTATCATGCCTTCTTATGTGTGAACAAAGGCCCCACAACTTCTCCCAACTCAGCAACTGCAAAAATGCCATTCCTTTTGCCTGAAAACCTATTTCCCAGACTATGCATCAAGATAATGCCTGTTTATATTTTAGGTCTCATTTTAAATGTCATTTTTTCAATGAGACCTTTTCTGATTCTCTCAATCTAAATTAGATCTTCTTGTTATATACTGTCTATATGTTCTTCCCTTTAATTATAAATTTGTTTTATAATATTTTGTATGTTACCTGTGTCCCTTTCCTGACACTGTATTCCATGTAGAAAGCCCTCTTCTTTCTCAATATTTCTCTCTTTCTCCTCTTCCCTCCCTTCCTCTCTTTCTCCAGTGCTTTGCTTAATCCTCAGTGTCTAGCACAGGACTCTTTCAGCATATGTACTCTGAAAAAGATTGTTCAATTAATATATATGCTGACAGATCTATTATTTTTATTTATACATACACCTGGTAAAGTGCATAATGTGTATATATCTAAACCAATAGTATATACATATATCTGTGTAACCACTACCAAGATCAAGATATAAAACATTATAAATTTTTATTATAATATCCATTCCTTAACTTGACATTTTAGCTAAGAATCCCACTTGTATAGGATAGTGGTTTAGAACAGTGTTCCTCTAATTTTAGTGAGCAAGTGAAGTCACATGGGGATCTTGTTAAACTATAGATTCCATTTCATTACATTTGAAGTTGGGTGTAAGACACTGAATCTCTAAAAAGCTTTCTGGTGTTGCCAGTCCATGAACCACATCATGACGAGCACCCCATTTAGAGAAGGAATATATGAATCAGAGAAAGATTGGGTTCAAGTCTTGGCTCTGCTGATAGCTCTGTGAACCTGGATGAATTTCTTAAATTCTCCATATCTCACTTATTTGTAAAAGAGGAGCAATAATCTCTACCTTGCCAGGTTTGTTACAGGGTAAATGAGCTGATGTAGCACATAGTGTTTGGTGTACAATATGATAAATGTCACTGCTGTTGTATCTGGCCATGGAACACAGATAAATACTCAACACCATTGGATGAAATTTCTCATCTGTAAGGTTAGATGGTCCTTCAATCACTGTCTCTAATTCTCTTCTAGAATTCATCCTCCTCTTCTTTTATTTCATTTACGTTTTACACATAAAAAGAAATTGTGGAGAAAATCAAGAACACTGCAGAGTAGAGGGAAGTGTGGCTAGAGATGACAAATAATCTTAAAACAATAGAGAAAAAAGTAGAGCATCCACTAAGTAGATGTTTAGTGAATGTCTTCTCTGAGTCAGGCCCAGTTTTGAAAGAGCTCACAGCCTAATGGGGAGATAAATGATAAATATTTGAGCTAGTAATAGTTTGCTGAGGGGACTCAAAACTTCAGGAAATCATTCCTGTTCACTACGATTTGAAAATCTTTTTATAACATAGACTCAGCAGAACCAATAATATCCTGAGACCTGTGTAGGGCCAATTGGCTTTTGGCTTTTTGCCCATTTCTGTCAATTAAACACAAAGTCTTGAAGGATTTTTTATCCTCCTCATCAGGTTAGTAGAGACAGCACTCTGTGGTCTTTGGGGTAAAGCACAAACTCCTCAGGCTCGCCCAGTTGGACGACTGCCCGCCTTGGGTGACTGACCTCTGTGGCTCAGCGCAGGCCTTTGCTTCAGTTTTATCATCAAGACTCATCCCACAGTGGGGTGGTTCTCTCTCATCTTCCTGGGCCTTTGGGCTTCAAGTTTTCTTTGCTTGTAAGTCCCTTTACCCAAGTCCTCTTCTTTCTTCGAAAGTCACATTTAACATCTTCTGCACTAGGAAATGCTCCCCCAACCCCCATTTGAGTTAATTGTGCACCTTCCTTTTGCTTTTGTGTGTATTTATATCATGGCACTTATATGCTTCTTTATTTGCTGATCCTCCACTAACTATAAACTTTCAAAGACTAGGCCTGAGTTTTATATTTCCATGCAACCCATAAAGGTGGCAGTAGATCTCGGATGTGTTTTTGTCTGTTGGATTATTGATAAATATCATTAGTTCATGAAAACTATGTTACATGTAAACTGCCACCAAAAACAAATGCTATGCAGTTGTTGTTGTTGTGTCCGACTCTTTGCAACCCCATGGACTATAGCCCACCAGGCTCCTCTGTCCATGGGATTTTCCAGGCAAGAATACTAGAGTGGATTGCCATTTCCTTCTCCAGAGAATCTTCCTGACCCAGGGATCAAAACTGTGTCTCCTGCATTGGCAGGCAGATTCTTTGCCACTGTATCACCTTACCTATATGGGGAATTCAGATAAAATGAAGATCAGTATGGGGGATTCTTAATACCAGTATAAGGAGAATTCATGACTTAGGTTTTTTTGAGAAAGTAATTTCCAGTAGATAACACAACCTTAATATGTACACATTCTCAGACCTAGGAAAGTTGGATCTACACAAATAAGGCTATGCAAGAATATTTAGCCGTCAGAACATTTATATATGATAAAAAAAGATTTGAAATAATCTAAGTCTCTAATAACAAAGGAGTCAATCAGCAGAGTTCACCTACATACTGAAATTGAAATGCTATGCATGCATTAAAGGATTTTTAAATGGTTATTTATAAACATGAAGAAATTACTTATCAATTTGCCATTTACTATTAAGGAAGGTATAAAACTAGAAAGAAATATAGCAAAATATTAATGTGTTATCAACAGATTGGAAGTTAAGAATGAATTGTTTTTCCTTTTTTCTGATATGTACTCCCATAATTCATATGTATATTTGAAAAACAATGGAAACATATCCTACCCCCAAATTTCTACTCTTTAATAATATGAATGTTGAATACACACAAACACACACAGACATACATGGGAGGCAGGACAACTTCTTTTTTTTCTCTTCCTTTCTCTAGAGTTCTGACTCTTAAATTCTTTTATTACATTTCTTTCCTATTATACAACCTACCCCTATCTATAAAAAATAAAGATTGAATATGATTTGTTCATGTTTTTGTCTATAACCAGTCATGAGTAAAGCCAGATTTCTTATTCCCATACCTTTTAAAACTTATATGAGTTATTATTTAGTTTCTACCTAGAAGGAGATAAATTCCATGAATTATTATCACATTTCTATAGAAAGAACATCTGATACATAACTGAAGATAAAAATATCAAGGGAAAAGGAAACTGTTTGGGGGTGAAAATTTTCTACTTTTTTCTACTTTTTATGTCATAAGTCAGTATCATGAGATAATTATTAAACTTTTCATGACATTCTCTGCTTTCAAAACTTTCTTTGACATAAAGCAAGGCATCACAGTATAATTTCCTTATCCCAACTATCATGACATTTTAGTGATAAAACAATGTTCTCTTTATGTTTAGTTTCACAGAAGCCTCTCTTGTGTATGTGCTTGCTCATTTGCTTCAGTCGTGTCCAACTCTTTGTGACCCTAGGACTATCGCCTGCTAGACTCCTCTGTTCATGGATTCTTCTGGCAAGAATACTGGATTGGGTTGCCACGCCCTCCTCCAGGGGATTTTCCTGACCCAGGAATTGAACACTAGTCTCTTACTTCTTCTGCATTGGCAGGCAGGTTCTTTACCACTAGGGCCACTTGGGAAGCCCAGAAGCTTCTCTATAAAATATTTTTTTCCACTTAAAAGTTTAAAAGGTCTTTTATAAAAGTTCACCAAATTTTTATGTGATAGTGTTACATCTCTACTGCCTCAAATTGTGAGACTTTGTTGTCATTTGGTGTTGTTTTTGTTCAGTCACTAAGTCATGTCTGACTTTTGCAACCTCAGGGACTGAAGCTCACCAGCCTTCCCTGTCCTTCACCAACTCCCGGAGTTTGCTCAAACTCATGTCCATTGAGTCAGTGATACCATCTAAGCATCTCATCCTCTGTTGTCTCCTTCTCTTCCTGCCCTCAGTCTCCCCCAGCATCAGGGTCTTTTCCAAAGAGTCGGCTCTTCGCATCAGGAGGCCAAAGAATTGGAGCTTCAACTTCAGCATCAGTCCTTCCAATGAATATTCAGGGTTGATTTCCTTTAGGACTGACTGATTTGTCTCCTTGCTGGCCAAGAGACTCTCAAGAGTCTACTCCAACACACCACAGTCAGAAAGCATCAGTTCTTCAGAGCTCTGCCTTCTTTATGGTCCAAGTCTCACATCCTTACATGACTACTGAAAAACCCATAGCTTTGGCTTCATGGACCTTTATTGGCAAAGTGATGTCTCTATTGTCATTTGTGCAGTTAAGTTATTCTGAGGATTATTTTAAATAATGCATTTAAGAAGCCAAGAATGTTGCTTGGCAAGCTATGTCACTCAACATACAGTTACTAGTTTTGCTGTTGCTTATTTTTGATCAAACATGTTATCTGGCAAAATAAAAACAATTAGTATGTTGACCAACATTTTCATTTTCAGTTGACTATTGTGGGCAGCATTGAAAATATCAAATCTAAGGTATTTAGTTGGCTGCTAGGGAGCAATTTCTAGATGGTAATTTTAAAGCCAAGACTCAGCCTAGTTTCCTCTTCACCTTTTTGTATTTCTCTCCAAGGTAAACATGGAAAGCCATCCATCTCTTACAATGGCCAGGAAGACTGAAATAAGAAGCAGGACATGATTCTGAGTAATAACAGGATTATTAGTTTCTGAGGGAGTGTGATTTACGTATGACTTTGAAGGTCTGTGTGCTTTCAAACATCTGCTGCAGAATTCCTGCAAGGCACTGTCACCAGCATCTATTTAATGCAGGAGCAAACTTGTTTACCAAATTCTGAAATGAAAAACAAGATGTTCTTGTGCAGGATTGCAGAGAATTGCAGTTCCTATTCAATCTGAACCTCTGCTTTTTCCACCCACATGGTTTAGAGAGAGTCTTACAACACAAAGTTCAAAACAGGAGCACTAATTACCTCCACACTTCTCAATGCCTTGCTTTTCTTCACCACAAAAATGTTGACCTGCAGTACTTTTTCTCCTGAAGCTCAGACTTAGTATTTCCTTCCTCCAAATCTGTGTGTTAAATTATTTCTTATAATCCTTGGGTGAATATGAGCATGGTTGCATAATACAAAGATCATTTAAAGGTTAAGCAGAAAATTTTATGTGGTGGTACATAAAAGGCTCATTTCCTTTAAGGCTCGTCTCTTGGTACATAGAATCAGACGAAGAAAGTTCCCTGATTGTTCTAAAAATTTTTTGTCACTTTGAAGCATTTATCAAATTTCAATTTTATCTGTATATTTAGATTACTCTTTCCATAAGATGAATGGAAGGACTGTATAATATACCACCTACATACTGCATAAAAGTATTGTCACTATGGCTTACAAAGTACCTAAGAGTCAAGCAGTGCCCTGTGAGTGGCTTATAGAATGTTATCTGAAAAGGTTATGTGTATATATATATACACACACATATATGTATATATACATATATATATATATATACAGCCTTTGAGCTGCCATCCCACTACTTAACTTGGCATTCATTGCTGCTCAGAAGTTTCACAGGCATCTCAAACTTCACATACCCTAAACTGAGCGCTCTTTACTCCACCTTGGTTAACAGCCGAGAATCATAAATCATTATGTCCCAATTTCTAAGTTAAAAAAAGAATGGTAAGTAGATTTATTTATATCTAAGCAAAATTTATTTAATAAAAAGACAATCTTGGCATGTCACAATTTTCTTTGCAATTAAACATTTCCTCTTCAGACAATCTGAAACCTTCATATCTGATATTTCTTCCTTAACATGTTCATTTCTTTATATATGAATACATATATTCATTCAACCAACACTCACCCAAGTAGATACATTTTACAAGAAAAGAAGACTCAAGAACAAAGTGCACTTACCATTAAACATGTTAAGGAAGAAATATCAGATATGAAGGTTTTAGATTGTCTGAAGAGGAAATGTTTAATTGCAAAGAAAATTGTGAAATGTCAAGATTGTCTTTTTATTAAATAATTTTGCTTAGGTATAAATAAATCTACTTACTAGTCTTTTTTTTTTTTTAATGTAGAAATTGACATAATGATTTATGTTTCTCGGCTGTTAACCAAGGTAGAGTTAAGAAAGCTCAGTTTAGGGCACGTGAAGTTTGAGATGCCTGTGAAACTTCTGAGCAGCAATGAATGCCAAGTCAAGGAGTTGGGATGGGAGCTCAAAGGCAATATTTGGGCTGCAGAAATCCAGTTTCAAGTTACTGGCCTATAGAAAGTTTTTAAAGCCAACACAATTGATAGCCTTGAAGTCAGGATGACTGGCAAGAAAGTGTAAGATGTGTAGAATAGAGGCTCAGGCCGTGTCATATACAGGAGAGTGTTAAGATCTCTTGGGTGCGTGCTTGGGAGAGTGGGTGCCTGAGCTGGAGACTGATGCTTAAGATCCAAGGATTCAAAATAATACCAGGAATTTGTGGATTAGAATAACAGGGGAAAGCTTTGCTGATTCCTTCTCAAAGAAGCAATGGATCTGTCAAGACTCTGTTGTTTTCTGAGTGACACTTAAAAAAATATTATTTCCAGGAATCAACAGTCAAATGAATTCCATATTCACACCTCAGGGCTTCCCTGGTGGCTCAGAGGGTAAAGCAGCAGCCTGCAATGCGAAAGACCCGAGTTCGATCCCTGGGTTGGGAAGATCCTCTGGAGAAGGAAATGGCAACCCACTCCAGTACTGTTGCCTGGAAAATCCCATGGACAGAGAAGCCTGGTGGGCTACAGTCCATGGGGTCACAAAGAGAAGGACACGACTGAGAAACTTCACTTCACTCACTTATTCAAGCCTCAGTACTCTGCAAAATGAGAAGTTTGGACAAAAAAGTCCTAATGTTCTCTTCTTCCCTCTCTTCCACCTTAAAATGTATAAAACTTAGATGTCTCATACACTTACTCAATTTACTAGACAGAACCCTCTGTTCCCATTGCGCATAGAGCCTGCAGATGAGAACCAGATCCACTGCAAAGCAATTTCTTAATACTAAGCTGATTTTTAATAAACATCTTTTATTCGTGGAAGAGTCGCTTGCCTTATTTTCTTCTCCCTGGTCACATGAATCAGGATTAGCTCACCTACCTGAAAACTATTCTATTTTCTGGATGACTTTATTCTCTTTGCCTGCTCAGAACATAATGTACTCGTGAGATGCACACAGTATTATATAACTAATTTAGATGGTAATTACTGTTAATTTCCTTCTCCAATTACAGCAGAAGCAATGCTGAAATTGAGAAAACACGACTTCAGCCTGTGTCTACACCATGGTTCTGTAAATTTCCAACCCTGTAATATGGTGACATATTTTACTAAAAGGCAGGTTTAATTACCTTAGAAGACTTCAGGAACTGTCAGCAGAAATTTGTTAGCAGTTTCACTGAAAACAGCACAGAGAGATTGAAAAAGAGAGAAAGATGAATATACAGACAGTTTGTTACCTAACAGGATAGACAGATAATAAACTTGGCTTCTTTTCTAGCTGAACTGTGGAAAACATAATCTCTCCCTTGACAGAGACTCACCAAATCAGTCTGGCGGTCTTTGGATAGCCTTGAACCCAGGGTGACTGGCAAGGATAAATGAAAATTGCGTATGACTGGGATTGATCTATTGACCCTCCTTCTGAAGCCTCGTTCTGAGTAGGAAGATGCTTTTACTTTTATCAAGAAAAAAAAGAAAAAATGCAGCCTTTCAAGGACCATCTTCATGCAGAAAGAGCCTATGTTGATTAAGTCAGAGGCCCCATATTCCTTATGTAGCGGAGATGTTTGTAATAAAACTTATAAAGTATGTTTGAGATTGGAATTTAAAAGGAATGAGATGAATATTAATACTTTGTTTTGGCACATAACCTATTAAATTACTTTATATCCATTCTGAGTGTGTCATATCTCAGTAGTATCATTTTCATTGTGATACTGGGCATATTGTTGGGAATGGATATGAGAACTCTCTTTGAATCCTTAACCTAAGCTCACAGATAACTAACATGCAGGCTGCTGTGAGACAGATTTTTAAGGCTGTGAAAAAGCATACATATGGTGACTTCTGAATGTAATTGCGGTTTAATATGCATACGCACTTGAACTGTTTCAGGCACCAACTCCTGTCAATCTCTCATGACTTCTGCTTTCATGAAAGCTCTAGACCAGATCACCTTTTGCTTCATGTTAAAAATCCACAGACATGGGCATTATTGTATAAATTTCATCACGTATACAAATGGTTGTCATTTAACTCTTAATGAGTGTACACAGAAGAGAAACCTTACATGGCACATGGAAACGTGAAAGTGTTGGTCGCTCAGTCATGTCTGACTCTTGCAACGTCATGGAGTGTATGTAGCCCACCAGGCTTCTCTGTCCATGGAGTACTCCAGGCAAGAATAATAAAGAGGTTGCCATTCCCTCCTCCAGGGCATTTTCCCAACACAGGCATCAAACCCTGGTCTCCTGTATTGCAGGCAAATTCTGTACTGTCTGAGCCACCAGGCAAGCCCTTCCTGGCACATGGGCTACTGCCTGTAGCTAATGTTTATGGGAGGGGTGTTGTTATCATGCAGCATATTAGGCAGATTAAGGAATCTGACTACTGTTTGATCACCAGTAATTGGTGGAGTCATTACCTGGGAAAGCCTGGCAGTTGGTCCCTCTGGAACTCACGCCTTTAACCACTATAATACAACATTTCCCATACAATATTAGGTCAGATGGCTACAAAAGGATAAATGAAACACTCTCTTAATTTTCCTCCTACTTGAACTCCAAGAACATCTTTATTTAATGTATACTATCTGTGTGGATCACAATAAACTGTGGATAAATCTGAAAGAGATGGGAATACCAGACCACATGACCTGCTTCTTGAGAAATCTGTATGCAGGTGAGGAAGCAACAGTTAGAACTGGACATGGAACAACAGACTGGTTGCAAATATGAAAAGGAGTACATCAAGGCTGTATATTGTCACCCTGCTTATTTAACTTCTATGCAGAGTACATCATGAGAAACATTGGGCTTGATGAAGCACAAGCTTGTATCAAGATTACCGGGAGAAATATCAATAACCTCAGGTATGCAGATGACACCACCCTTATGGCAGAAAGTGAAGAAGAACTAAAGAGCCTCTTGATGAAAGTGAAAGAGGAGAGTAAAAAAGTTGGCTTAAAGCTCAGCATTCAGAAAACTAAGATCATGGCATCCAGTCCCATCACTTCATGGCAAATAAATGGGGAAAAAGTGGAAACAGTGACAGACTTTATTTTGGGGGGTTCCAAAATCACTGCAGATGGTGACTGCAGCCATGAAATTAAAAGACACTTACTCCTTGAAAGGAAAGTTATGACCAACCTAGACAGCATATTAAAAAGCAGAGACGTTACTTTGCCAACAAAGGTCCGTCTAGTCAAGGCAATAGTTTCTCCAGTAGTCACGTGTGGGTGTGAGAGTTGGACTATAAAGAAAGCTGAGCACTGAAGAATTGATGCTTTTGAACTGTGGTATTAGATAAGACTCTTGAGAGTCCCTTGGACTGCAAGGAGATCCAACCAGTCCATCCTAAAGGAGATCAGTCCTGGGTGTTCACTGGAAGGACTGATGTTGAAGCTGAAACTCCAATCCTTTGGCCATCTGATGTGAAGAGCTGACTCATTTGAAAAGACCCTGATGCTGGGAAAGATTGAGGGCAGGAGCAGAAGGGGACAACAGAGGATGAGATGGTTGTATGGCAACACCAGCTCAATGGAGATGAGTTTGAGTAAACTCCAGGAGTTGGTAATGGACAGGGAGACCTGGCATGCTATGGTCCATGGGGTTGTGAAGAGTCGGACACGACTGAACTACTGAACTAAACTGAAATGAACTGATATGGGCCATAAAGTGGCATCCCCAGTGGCTCAGCAGTAAAGAATCGGCCTTCAATGCAGGAGACCTAGGTTGGATCCCTGGTATGGGAGGACACCCTGGAGAAGGAAATGGCAACCCACTCCAGTATTCTTGCCTGGGAAATCCCATGGACAGAGGAACCTGGTGGGCTGCAGTCCATGGAGTCACAAAGAGTCGGACATGACTGAACGACTTCACTTTCTTTCTTTCTTTCTTTATCACCTTCACCATATAATCAATGGAAACTCCTCCCTCTAGTTGTTCAGACCTTGAAGTCATCTTACAGTCTCCTATCTTGCAACCATCAGGAAATCATACTGGTTCCACTTTCAAATATAACCAGAATCCAAACGTGTCTCCGGCTCTCACCCTGACCCAAGAAGTCATCACCTGTCACCTCCTTACAGGACTTAGAAAACTTAAGATGGTTCAAGTTACCGTGACTGCTAAAAACCTTGCAAGTTCTCCATTTACCTCAGGGTAAAAGCAAAGCCCTTACTTACAAAGACCTACACAGCCCTGTGTCATCTCCCCTCTCCTCCCACTACACCCCGTTCCCACAACCTGCCTAGCTCATGGATCCTCTGGCTCCATCCTCTTTCGCCTCCCAGTTCTAGTCCAGCATACCAGGTCTGTCCTGGCTTGGGGCCTTTGATCTAGCTCTTCCCTCTGCCTGCCACAAATGTACCCCAGATGTCTCCTCGGGTTCTTCCCTCACTTCCTTTATGTGCCAGTCAAATCTTCCTTCTTACTCATCCTCCTTACCCTTTCCTAGTAGTGTTTTTCCATACCACTACTATAAAACTTCTAAAATATTATGTAATGTATTTACACATTAAGTGTATGATTTATGGCCTAAGATCTACAAGAACACGGACTTATGATTATCTTTTCTACTCATTACTGTAGTACAGGTATGGTAAACAGGTGAACTACATGAACGAATGCCTATCCATTTATAAAATAATTCATGTAATGTACCTTCTTTGGCACTAAGTCAGTCCTCAATGAAAGCTATTTTTTATGACTTAGTTTTTATAAATGGGATGTTTTTGGTTCTTTCCTCCTGAGAATTCTGTGAGACTTATTTTATAGAGAAGCTAATACATTCCAAGGAAATGAATTTTAAAGTACATCATTGTTACTGTTTGTTTATAAAAAGATTGGCCACTAGTAGGATTGCAAAATAGTAGAAGTTTATCAAAGTTTATCAAAGCCTTTGCCTACGTGTCCACCCCCTCCTTCCTTCCCTCTGCAGAGTATGTTCATCTCATCACATTTTGCTGGGAATTTGATGAGATCATATGCTCTTCATACTTTTATCATCAAGAGTACTTCTCATAAAATTGTGTGATAGAATAATGCCTAAAGAAAACATAAAATACTGATAAGGCTTACTTTGTCTCCTTTTCCAGAATCATTCACTTTTTAAAGGGGAACTGAGTGTGAACTATGAATGTGGTACAGAGACTGGAGAGGAAAAGTGTCTGCCCTTCTATGCAGAATTCACCCTACTTAGATAACCACATCACCAAATCACCTTCTCCTGAAAACCACCATCTAAGAGAGAAAATAGACAGATGTTTGGGGGGCATTGCTGGTTTTAACTTCATCTATATTTCACTCAATATTTCTCCTTTATATGTAGATTCACTTTGCTATGTCTGTTTAAGGGAATCATCTTGGTGAAAGAAAATGGTAGGCAACCCAGTCTAAGCAAGATGGAAATGATGCTTGTTGGCAGTAGGGAGTTGTCTAATGACATGGAAAATGCCCGTGTCTTCTTAAAGATGCTTCATAGCTTCGCTGAATCCATCACCTTTTGGCAAACAAACTCTTTTTTCTGTTAACTGTCTGTCACCCTGGAACTACTGAAACATCACTTGAGATTAAAATTTTAGAAGCTATTCATATTCAGAGGAGCACAAAAGCAGTTGCCACCTGTCTAGCAAGGCAAAAAGAACTTCACCCGAAGTTAATAGATGGAAATGTATCTTAGCTCATGTCCTGGCTGACTGAGAAGATTTTTTTTTTTTCACGTGAGTCTTATCACTATAGTTATTACAATATAGGGAGCTTGTCCCATTTTCTCACTAGAGTCAAGATTTAAGAGCAAAACCAAAGTTCTATTATGTATGGAGCAAAATGAACATTAGCAACACAGGAAAGCATGTGTTTAATTATGGATAAGTTGTTTTCTGTATGTGCGTGCTAAATTGCTTCAATCTTATGTCTGACCCTTTGTGCTCTATGGACTGTAGCCCGCCAGGTTCCTCTGTCCATGGGATACTCCAGGCAAGAATACTGGAGTGGGTGGCAATGCCCTTCCCCAGAGGATCTTCCTGACCCAGGAACTGAATCCACGTCTCTTGTGTCTTCTGCATTGGCCGGAAGGTTCTTTACTCTGCTGCCTGAGAAGCCCATGTTGTTTTCTAGTGAGTACTAAAACTTCTTTTTACCTTTCTTCCAAGCTTTATATAATACGTTTTAGTGAAGTGTCCATTACATACAATACATAGAGCTGAGTGTGTGTTTTATACCAAGATACTCATTTCAATTCAGTAGACACATTTGAGTACTTACCATGTCCCAGGAATTGTGTGCCAGGTGAACTACTGGTGATGCAGTGGTGAATGAAGTGATCCCTTTACCCCAGAAACCAATGGTTTAGTGAGACACTGACATATAATTAAATAAGTAAAATGAAATATGACATTTCACCAATTGAAGCAGATCCAAGATCTAGCTGTGGTACACAGGTAGATATTTTAACTTAGATGCTAGAGATAGCTTCACAGAGGAGGAAAAATGTGATTATATTTTGAAGGATATTTATGAGTTTACAAGGCAAGAAAGGGAAGGATCAGAATTCTATTTTGTTTTAGAGCAGTTGCCTTTCAGTCTTGAAAAAGATCATGTGCAAAAGAGAAGTATAGGAAGGAAAGACATAGATGTCCGAATCAAAGCTATAAGGATGCAGTATTTACAGAGGTGAAGAACAATGTTATTTCACACCAGTTATATGAAATAAACTGAACCAAGTACCTTGGCATATCCAAAACTGAGTGAGACACAGACCCTCTCTCATTCCTACACTTTAGTGCAGAGGTATGGAAAGAATCTTTAAGAAGACAGACAGAATAATGCAGTGCTATGTCAGAAATATAAATTGCAATGGGACTAGATTGTCTCTTGTAACTTGTAAGCTGATCAGGGACAACAGGGTTAGATGTGACTGATGCATCAGAAGTGGGGTGTTAGTGTTTGATCAAATCTAGGACACTTATCCTTTGGAGTACCCCTATAGAACCTTTCTGTCTGTCTGTCTGTCTCTGTCTCTCACGTACATACACACACTCCTCATTGTGTTCATAGGCACTCCCAAGCACAGGAATTCCTTCCCAGCTCCTATAGTGCTTCCTTCTTTTCATCAACCAGTTGCCATTCTGAACCTTCTTGGTCTTCCAGCTTAATTTCCCTTATTTTCTTATAGTGTTTGGAAATAGTACTTGATATATTTCATGACTAACCACAGACATCTACAAGACATCTGCTAGCTGTGATCCATGTTCCATGACTAACTTCATGAAAAACCACTCTAGAAGGGAATCCAGAAGCTATCCATAGTAGAGTAGTCATTGCTGGGCCACAGAAGAACATAGTATAGGAAGGTGGCTGGTACTATTTTGTAGCCTCTTGCAAGGATTGGTATAGCCTTGTCCTTTCCTCCCCTCTTTCCTTTCTTTAAAAATAAGTTTTGTTAACAACTTTTGTTAAAATTCTTGATTTCTTACAAAATGTAATAAATTGTAAACTCTGGAGGTGTGTCCAGGCATGCAGTTGAATGTGCTAAATGTTCAACAGATCATTCTAATGTCTGTAGAGTATGTGATCCTCACCTTAGTCACCATGATAAACCACCTGTGAAAATGTCTTTTCAACTATCAATACTGGAATCTGAACCAAGATTGGTGTGGTTCCATAGAGGAATCAATTTATCTTAAGTTTGACTTCACATTTGAATCAGTGAAAGTTTTTTGTTTTTTGTTTTTAAATATCAGTCTTTGCTTTGTTCCAGATCTAGCTCTTAAATCAGACTTTGCAGGATGGTCCTAGATTTTGTGTCTTAAAGAACTCTAATAAGAAGCCAGAACTGAGAACCATTCATCATTTGAACTTCATGTTTGTAGAACAGTCTGGGGATTAGCTAGGGAACTAACCTGAGCAGATTTTTCAGGTGGATCACCTGAAATGTAGGAAGATGTTAAAGTCAGTATGAATATTTTCATGAAGAAATGACCAAGAAATCGTTCACTGGTGATCCAGTTGGTAAGAAAACATGCTTCAAGTGCATGGGGCACAGGTTCAATCCCTAGTCGGGGAACTAAAAGCCCGTATATCACATGGTGTGGCCAAAAAATGAAAAAATGACCAACAAATGCACCTATGGAAAATGATGTTGGATAACTGGATGGATGGATGGTTGGATGGGTGGATAGAATTTCAACAAGTAGAGGTCAAGATAAAGGGCATTCAAATTGGAGGTCATGTAAAATCCTTGTGGAAAGTAAGAAGTCAGAGTCTTGCATGTAGTAAAATTATAGGTAAATTGTAAGGTATTGCTATTCACAGTACTGTCCTTACCTCTGCAGCATCAGTTTCTTGTTGTTAGAAATGTGGAGTCACAGATCCCATTGAATAATTCTGCATGCTAACCCATTACAATTTAGGTTTTCCTACTTTATCAGCAAGATTGCAATTTAAATTTTGTGCTCAAGTAGGAATTAATTTAAATTCAACAAGACATTTATTACATAGTGTGCTAGCCAAATGCCATCCAGTTATTTAAAACATCTTTAATGAAATTTGTCATCCAAGTAATTATTACTCTATATTGCTTAAACTAGAAAATATGTACATGCAAATCATCTTTTAACATGGAATTATGGCAATTAGATGCATCTCCTTAGATTTACTTTAAAATAATTTTATCCATCTAGACAACAATTAATCCAAACATACTTGTTTTAGACCATCAAAACTAATATTTATATAACTTTGTCATCAAAATCTGATAGTACTAACACTTCCTTCAAGGAGAGGTAACATGATGTTGTAAAGACTCTGGTTTTCAAATCAGGTCAAAACAACAAGGATTCAAGTCCAGATTTGATGTTTACTAGTCAAATGAACTTAAACAAGAGTCTTAAATCTCTTCATGTCTATTTTCTCAGCCATAAAGTAAAGATTTTATCTCCTACCTGGTAGAATTGATAGCTGGGGATGAAATAAAACTCATATGAAGTACATAACATACACAGCAGACAAAAAAATAATGGACTATTATTATTTGTATCATGATTATTATACCAAATCTAAGCTAAACAGAAATGTTGTTAAACCCAAATAAATTAACTGATTCATGATGTTTAAAATACATTCTTGGGGTGTGTGTATGTGTATGTATATGCCTCACTTAATTTGCTATTTAATAATTGCTTATAGTAAAAACTCAGATAATATTTGTTGATTTATTTATTCAATCTGACTTCTAATAAGTCCTCGGGCTCATGACCCCATCATGATATCTATAAAGTGATATTTCACAATGCTGATAAAGATCTCTACTTTTGTCTGTTTTGCAATTTGACTTTTCATATAATAGTTTTTTACAACATGAATCACAACTGAATGCTTAATATTCCTTTTGTTTTTTCCCTTTAACTTACCTGTGAACTATTTTTACTTCTAATTATAATTTCAATTTCTAATCCATACCCACTGAAAATACCTCAGTGCAACTCACTTGTCCCTAAGCACTTTTCCTGAATTACTTCCTCCCTCTTGGTTCATGAATAAGAAGCAGAATCATTTTTTTACCAAGTTGCCCCCTTTTTTCTGCTCTCCCTGACCCCACCAATATGATACAGTGTGGAGGAGACAAGTAGGAAAGAAGACCATTTGACTTTCAGAATTCAGTAACTAAAAAAATAAGCAGGTTAAACTGGTTGGTAAAGAAAACATTTAGTCAATCACCTGCTCTATGGGAAATAGGATGTTAAATACTCTGTTCTGACCCATTCTGTTCCAGAGAGAATCCAAAAATTGTTTATAGGTTTTACTAATTTCAGATATAATGAACTCTAATTTATTCACCCTATTTGTTTTTTCACATATCACAAATGAACAGAGCTCTACTTAACTGTTGGACTCTTACTGTGACTTAAAATAACTAGTCTAAGCTGGAGGGACTTTAGGTTTTAGAAGGAAGGAGCTTAAATTTATAAGATTGAATCTTTGCCCTTCTGGAGTGTTGTGGTAGAGAAAGATCTATAACTTGAGAAAGACATACAGAAGGAAATGATACACATCTCAAACAAACAGTCCAGTTAACTGTTTGATAGCAGAGGAAGGGCTGTAGTTTGGGCTAACTGGAGCTTAGTGTAGATATGTAGAATGGAAGAAGATAGGTAAGTGAGGAAATGTGAAACCAGGCTGTGTAAACCTTTAAATAACATAATTAAAGGCACAATTTTCACAAATATGTTTTCATAATTAGTCATATGAAGAAGTTACCATCATCATCATTTAGCATGTGTGTGTGTGCTAAGTCACTTCAGTTGGGTCCGACTCTGTGAGACCCCATGGACTCTAGCCTGCCAGGCTCCTCGGTCCATGGGATTCTCCAGGCAAGAATATTGGAGAGGGTTGCCATGCCCTTCAGGGTCATTAAGCACAGGAAGAACCATATTCTCCTCCCCAGAGATAAGGCAACTCAATGACCCTCAAGATTCTGTGAAACTGAATATTTAAGTTACACATTAACTCATGCAAACTTTAAACCCTTGAACCTACAAGTAGCCTGAAAGAATCCTGAGCCTTTTATTGTTTAAACAGTCCAGTTCCATGTCTGCAATGCCTGGAATCTCATTTCTAAAATTTGATGTTTAATTTTTTAAATAGTTCTTCATATTATTTAATGTTTAGGCCATCAACTGGTATGCAGGAAGGACTGCACAATACACATATACAACACGAGTAGATAATTGCTAAAAATATGAAACTGTGTCTAAAATTCCTGTGAGTAAATAAATTTCTAGAAAAAAATGCCTATAAAAAATGCCTTTCCAAGAAGTAAACATATCAGACTTAAAATACTATAATATTCACTAATTCTTAGGCATATGCAGGCATTTGACAATCTTCTGATTAAATCTTTCTTTTTCTCCCCTTTTGGTTGGTTCTAAATCAAAATTATTGACAGAAACAATTTCAGAAGGGAAAATGGAAAAGTACATAGGATAGTTGGAGTTATGTGCGTGTCTATGCATTCACATGATTTATATTGTTTGACTTCCGTAGTGCAGAATAAATAAAAATTCCAAATCCCTTTTTACTTTGAACTACATTTTTGGCAAAGGAGAGAAAAAAATATCTTATTATATAAAGTAATGATGTTTTATTTGGTGACTTTTTATTCTGTAACCATTCACCAAATAATTGCACTCACCCCTAGAGTAACATCTTAAGGACAAGAAGTAATTACTGAATCAAAGAAAGAGACCTGATACTTAAGCATCTGAATAAACACATAAATGACTTGTTATATATTTATTTTCATCCTTTTATTTGTTCTTTTATTCTTTCAGCAAACACATATCCAGGGTTTCTGGTGTACTGGAATTGTTATGTAGACCAAGTCTATAATGAGAGGAGTGGAGTCGTGAGGTCAAAAGGTGATGTGTTGAAAACATTAGAATCAAGAAAACCAAGGAATACAGTGGGATGAGAACAAGGTTGAGCTGTGCCTACAAAGTTTCTAGGTTCCCTTTGCAGCCAGGCCACTCTGTATGAAAATAAAAGAAACAATAACCAAGCAAACAGAAGACATAGAAAAAGATCTGGGATCTTGGGTAAGTGGCTCACTGTCTCTACTCCCTCCCTCAGTTTCCTATCTGTTAACTGAGAGAACAGTTCCAGTTCAGAGTTGCAGGGGGCTAAGACAGGATAGTGAACATGAAAGCCACTTATAAGTGACCCCAGGCACTACTCAAATATAGGTTGTCATATATGCTTCTCTTCTACTTTTAAAATTGGTATTCATGGATGACTAAACCCGACCAGGCCTAGGACATGTAGAAAGAGTCATCCTTTGTAGGACAAACTAAAGTTGAAAGTCATGATTTGGTGAGAGTGAAAGGGAGTGTGGCTTTATTGGGAAGGACATAGAGATGACAATAATTCCTGTCACGGTGAAAAATAAGTGTTCCCAAAGCAATGCAGAAAGCTGAGAATCTGTTTATCAAGCTTGTTTTTTATCAATAGCCATTTCGGAGACCTATCAGTTTGTCAGTGCATTCATTTCACCCACTGCATAAAATTCACCCTTCAGACATAACAAAAGCATGAATAGAATCAGTATTCTGGCTGTATTAGTGGCATTCGGCTTGATAAGCTGTGTGGGAAGCTCCTTGTCAAGGCCCTGTGATAATGAAAATGGCTCTCTTCACATTACAAAGATACCACTTATCTCCCATAGTTGGAAAGCTATAAAAATTCTTACACTTTTCATATTTACATTCTAGGCTTCCACATACCAGTTAAGTGCATGACATTTTGTTTCTGCTGTTCTTGCCAGAATATATTAAAGGATGAGTGGGTTTCTGTTATGTTTTGTTTTAGGACCATGGTTGCCTGTAACTTTAAAAGACTTTTAAGAACTTAAAACTTAGTTGTTACCGTTGTCCATTTTTTTCTTCTCAGTCTGGAGACAATGACGCTATGGTCCAGGAGCTTACAGTGGCACTGATAAGGAAGCTTCCAGATAATAGCATTCTGTGAAAGCAGTCTTGCCATGAATAGGGGTTGAAAGGGCATCTGCTGGTTCATTTGAAAGGAAGCAACCAAGAGAAACAAAGTGCCGTTAATGTTTGTTTTGAAGCAAGATCAAAGGAATGGACCCATAGAAGAGATTGTCTGCTAATTTTGCTCTTTTTAGGGGAGCTTTTTATTTCACATGGTTACCATTTCTTTATTAGTAGAGAAGTGCACTATTTGAAATCACATAATATAATATAATGCATTATATTATATAATATCAATATAATATACCATATATTATATCATGATATATCATATCATATAATTTAATTCAATGCATCTGACGTTATGTCTGAACAAACCGCCAGTGTCCCAAGTTGTGAAAATTGTTGCCAGACATAAATACATAAGCAAATGAGTAAAAACAACAAGGATCATTTTAAAAAGTCATATTTATTTGCTTATTTATATGAAAAGTGAATTAATGAATAAATTGCATATTAAATGTTCTTATAAATAATACTGTTTAAGTGATCTATTTCACATTGGGTGAGTTATAGTAATTATTTTTTGAAGAGTTGGTACATTTTGTCTAAGTTGTTGAGTTTATGTATGTGGAATTGTTCATTGTTGTTGTGTTGTTGTTTAGTTGCTAAATCATATCCAGCTCTTTGCAATCCCATGGACTGTAGCCTGCCAGGCTTCTCTGTCCATGGAATTTCCAAGGCAAGAATACTGGAATTGGTTACCACTTTCCTTCTCCAGGGGATCTTCCCAACCCAGGATGGAACCCTTATCCTCTGTATTGCAGGTGGATTCTTTACCACTGTGCCACCAAGAAAGGCCTGGAGTTGTTCATGGCCTTCCTTGTATGTCCTTCCCATGTTTGCAGAACCTGTAATGATACAACCCGCTTCATTCCTGAAATTGTTAATTTGTGTATTCTCTTTTCCTCTTTCTCAGTCTTGGTAGAAGTTTGCCAACTTACTGATGTTTTCAAAATATCATTTATTTGTTTCACTGATTTTCTCTAATATTTTTGTGCCATAAATTTTATTGATTTCTGTTCTTATATTTCCTTTATTTTCCTTGTTTTGGAAAATTTATGCAAAATAAACTTTTGCACTTTTCCCCTAAGTTCTTGAAGTGGGAGGTTAGATTACACACTCTTCTTGTCTAATGTTATGCATTTAGTGCTATAAATTTTCCTTTCAGCCCTATCTTAGCTGTGTCCTGCCTACTGTGGTACGTAGTATTTTCACTTTCATTCAATTCAAACTATTTTATTTCCCTTGAGACTTCCTCTTTGACCCATGGATTACTTAGAGTGTGTTGTTTTGTTTCCAAGTGTTTGTTTCCTGTTATCTTTATGTTATTGATTTCTAATTTGATTCTATGATAGTTGAACACACTCCTTTGAGATTTATTTTATGATCCAGCATATAATCTATCTTGGTATATGTTGTGTGGAACTTGAAAAGAATGTGTAATTTGCTGTTGTAGATGTTACTTGATGGTGCTGTTGAATTACTTCATATTCTTGCTGATTATCTGTCTGTTCTATCAATTCTTTTGTGAAGGGTATTGAAGTTTCTAACTATAATTATAAGCTTTTATATTTTCTCCTTCCAGTTATATCAGTATTTCATATATTTTGCAACTCTGTTTTTGGTGCATACAGATTTAAGACTGCTATGTATTTTCAGTGGATAAACACTTTTATTATGTCTAAAGTCTACTTTACTTGGCATTAATATAGCCATTCCTACTTTCCTTTGCATAATTCATCAGCAAATTTGGAAAACTCAGCAGTGGCTACAGGACTGGAAAAGGTCAGTTTTCATTCCAATCCCAAAGAAAGGCAATGCCAAAGAATGCTCAAACTACCACACAATTGCACTCATCTTAAAGTAATGCTCAATATTCTCCAAACCATGCTTCAGCAATACATAAACTGTGAACTTCCAGATGTTCAAGCTGGATTTAGAAAAGGCAGAGGAACAGGAGATCAAGTTGCCAACATCTGTTGGATCATCAAAAAAGCAAGAGATTTTCAGAAAAACATCTATTTCTGCTTTATTGACTATGCCAAAGCCTTTGACTGTGTGGATCACAATAAACTGTGGAAAATTCTGAAGGAGATGGGAATACCAGACCACCTGACCTGCCTCTTGAGAAACTTGTATGCAGGTCAGGAAGCAACAGTTAGAACTGGACACGGAACAACAGACTCGTTCCAAATAGGAAAAGGAGTACATCAAGACTCTATGTTGTCACCCTACTTATTTAACTTATGTGCAGAGTACATCATGAGGAATGTTGGGCTGGAGGAAGCACAAGCTGGAATCAAGATTGCCGGGAGAAATATCAATAACCTCAGATATGTGGATGACACCACCCTTATGATAGAATGTGAAGAAGAACTAAAGAGCCTCTCGAAGAAAGTGAAAGAGGAGAGTGAAAAAGTTTGCTTAAAGCTCAACATTTAGAAAACCAAGATCATGGCATTCGGTCCCATCACTTCATGGCAAATAGATGGGGAAACAGTGGAAACAGTGGCTGACTATTTTTTTCGGCTCCAAAATCACTGCAGATGGTGATTTCAGCCATGAAATTAAAAGGTGCTTACTCCTTGGGAGGAAAGTTATGACAAACCTAGAGAGCATACTAAAAAGCAGAGACATTACTTTGCCAACAAAGCTCCGTCTAGTTAAGGCTATAGTTTTTCCAGTGGTCATGTATGGATGTGAGAGTTGGATTATAAAGAAAGCTGAGTGCTGAAAAATTGATGCTTTTGAACTGTGGTGTTGGAGAAGACTCTTGAGAGTCCCTTGGACTGCAAGGAGATCCAACCAGTCCATCCTAAAGGAGATCAGTCCTGGATGTTCATTGGAAGGAATGATGTGGAAGCTGAAACTCCAATACTTTGGCCACCCGATGCGGAGAGCTGACTCATTTGAAAAGAACCTGATGCTGGGAAAGATTGAGGGCAGGAGGAGAAGGGGACAACAGAGGATAAGATGGTTGGATGGCATCACTGACTCAGTGGACATGGGTTTGGGTAGACTCCGGCAGTTGGTGATGGATAGGGAGGCCTGGTGTGTTGTAGTTCATGGGGTCGCAAAGAGTCGGACACGACTGAGTGACTGAACTGAACTGAACTTTCCTTTGATTAATGTTTGTGTGATATATGTTTTCATTCTTTACTTTTAAACTTACCTATACTGCTATATTGAAGTGGGTTTCTTAGAGACAACATATAGATGAGCCATGTCACTTTACTCTGTCAATCTCTGTCTTTTAATTGGTGTATTCAAATGATTTACATTGGTAATTATTGTTTTATTAGCCCTGCCCTCCCCACCCCCTGCCTACTTTTTCATCACTGTTTTCTCTTTGCTGCCTTATTCTGGGTAATTTGAATATTTTTTACAACTACATTTTCACTTATCTGTGTTACCTTTGAGTGTATCTCTTCTTATAGCTTTTTCAGCGGGAGTGCTTTTGCGTTAATATCAGATGGCAAGACTTTCCTGATAACTCAGTTGGTAAAGAATCCACCTGTGATGCGGGAGACCTGGGTTTGATCCACTGGGCTTGGAATATCCCCTGGAGAAGGGAAAGGCTACCCACTGCAGTAGTTTGGCCTGGAGAATTGGCAAAGGCAAAAAATTGGCAGGTGGCAAAGGAAATGTAGATTTCCTACTCAACCTTCATTTACACCTAACAAATCCTGGGGATGAGAGTTTTATGCATATTTGTGGTCTCCACTGACAGTCTGCTTGGGGCAGTCTCATTACCACTAAGCGATTGGGAAAGTCCTGAGTGTTCACTAGGCTTCTGGTGACTCCAACCCAGGGGGGAGTGTGAGCATCAGGTTACTCTTGAGTGATGGTGGAATTCCAGGCTATCTACATGGTCCCACTAATGCTGGAGAAAAGGAATGTTACCTTGCTATCAGCTGAAAGGGATGAAAGCCCTGGCTTCCCACGTGGCCTTGTCTCATACTAACTTGGCAAGGTATTGGGTGTCCCATTACAGCCTCTGTGAAAGCAGACGTCTGAACTTCCCACCTGACCTTTGCTGGTAATGGTGCAGGTAGGGACACAGCTGTCTCAGTGGTGTTTGCTTAAAGTAGAGTGGTTATTATTTTGAAGTTTTCTCTCTTGCTAGACTACCCATTTCCTGCCCTTTGGCTAGAGGGAACAGCCTCTCATGGAAGCTTTCAGTTTATTGGTGCCTTTAGATATCTCCAGGCTGCTGGCTTCTAAGACTGGGATATGTGAGTTGAAAAGAAATCTAAGGGAACTCCTTACCATATTGTTCCTCAGGTTCTGAGGTTGCCAGTCTGTCTGTTTTCTCTCCACCATTTAGAGTCTCTTCAGTTTCTTTAATAAATTATGTCTAGCGTTTTTGGTTATACTTTGCAGAAGGAAAAGGGAAATGTCCATCGATTCCATTTCCTAGAAGTAAAAGTTCCAAATTCTCATGTGCATATTTGCTATTTGTACATCTTCTGCCATGCCTCTCCAGTGTGCTTTATTGACAAAGTTTAGCATCATACCAACTGGTAAAGAAAAATACTTTAAAGAGTCCATTTCTATTTTCACATACCAGGTAGCCAAGAGTGAATTTGGAGCTGGGAGTACATAAATATATATGTATCAAGATTTTAATTCCTCTTTAGTTATATGCCATTTTTCTTCAAGATTTTTCTTAAAATTCTCAGTTATACTATTGACACATGATGAACCAACTTAGTTTGAGCATACATGTTTTGATTTATCTCAAAAGAAACAATATATATTATCCTTTTACTCCAATCCCGTTATTTCTATTCATATATTCAGGGACTGCCTTTAGCAGGATCTGAAACTTCTTTTCTTATCTTCAATGTCCCAAATTTTGTTGTATTTTTTCTAGTATTATCTGTGATGCATTTTGAAAGATTTTTTCAGTCTTTCAATCCAAGTAAAATTTTTCTTTTTGTATGTGCCATTCTCTTATGTATAGTCTACTGATGTCTTATTTTTATGACTATTTTCTCCACTGGATTTCACATTGATACTTTTAAAAATAAATTATTTTTGTTTATACATCTAATTTTGTGTTCTTGGATATAATCACTAATTAGAGATTTAAAATACATATAGCTCTGTTCCATTGCTGTTCAGTTCTTCAAATTACTGCAATTTTTTTTCAGCATTTGTCTTTATTCTATGCTCTATAATTTTTATTTTAGATCTGAGTTTGAAAACATTTTTTCTCAACAGTGAAGTTTCCTTTAGAATAATTATGCATTGGTTTCAGTCTTGACCCACAGGATGTCATGCTCTGAATAAGCTCTTATGCTTAGTTTAGGTTGGAGCTCCAATTGCATGTGCAAAGTGGCAGTTTTTGAAACTTCTTTTCCTCACTGGAAAATCAACTTATTCAAATGTATATAGGAAACCCCAGCAATCATATATCTGAGCTTTCCTTTATAAAAAGAATAGAACAAGACTAATAGTATTTTTTTAACCTCTTTGCTTTTCTATTTTACCTCCAGTATATTTTGAGGCACTTCATCCCAAGCATTAGTTATAAAGAAGAAAATCTGTAAACTACTGAATAAAGAGTTTTCAGTATCTTTGTACACACACACACACACACACACACACACTCTTTCTCTGTCACACACACACACACACACACACACACACACACACTTCCCAGGTGGCTCAGTGATAAAGAACTGCCTGCAAAGCAAGAGGTACAGGGGATGTGAGTTCAATCCCTGGGTTGGAAAGATCCCCTGGAGGAGGACATAGCAAACCACGTACCTGCATGCATACTCAGTCATTCAGTCGTGTCTGACTCTTTGCGACCCCATGGACTGAGGCCGGCCAGGTTCTTCTGTCCTCGGGATTTTCCAGGCAAGGATACTAGAGTGGGATGTCATTTCCTACTCCTATATACGTGTGTGTGTGTTTGTGTGTATGTACACATGCATATATAAATATACATGTTTAGTGTGTTGACATGACTGAAACATTCTGAAATCCCTGGAATAAGCATCACATTGAAATATGTGCAGAGAATTGTTAGGAAGTCATATCAAGATAGGCAATTTTTCAGGTGTGAAGTGTGCTATTTAAAATGAAATATTGGTAGAATAGGTGTATCCAGATACTGAGTTTGCAAATGATATTAATGAAGTCTCACTTCTCAGGGTTATATATTAGAGAAAGATGAACATGCAAAAAAGATTTTTAGCTGCCAAAATGGTGTTACTCAAATATTTTTCAGAAGTTAAACTTTCATCAAATCCGGTACATTGATATGTTTTCTCATTGCTGCTTTGTGTTGAACTTTATGTAAATAACTCTGTGGTTTGTTTAGTTATAAAAACTGATGACAGGTGAGTGCTCTTACATAGCCTTGCAACAAGGTGAGGAGACAGGACCTCCTTTTGTCTGATAATGAGGGAAGTTCAATCTCAGTTTGAGGATTTTCACATAACGAAAAGTGATACATTTGCTTATTAAATATGAGATCTCTAACTAATGGATTAGGTTCAGCTGGTAAATTTTTAAAAAAAACTCAGGATTTAGATTTCAGCTCTCTAATTTTTGAGTTCAAGTGACCCTGTCTTGCTGGGACCAGTGTAACAGCCTTGACTATTCTCCATCCTATGCTGTGACTCCTCCATTGGTTGCATCAGCCCCCTTCAAAAAATCACTATACTGAATTTAGTGTTTATTATTAAAATTTTATGAATTTGTTGATAATTTTACTATAAATATTTGGACACACACATACAATGTACAATTGACTCTGGGTAAGAGTGCTGATTACTGAAGTTCAAAGTGCACATATAACTTGGACTTCCCCCAAATTTAACTATAAATAACCTACTATTGACTGGAAACCATAATGTTAACATAAGCAGTCTATTAACATATATATTGTATATGTTTATATATTAACACACACATATATATACATTTTATGTATCTTATATCCTGTATTCTTAAAATAAGCTACAGGAAAGAAAATCAAAAGGAAAACACATTTACAATACTGTATTGTACTTATTGATACCTTAAGTTTACATCATCTGTTTTCAAGATGAATTGTCTGTCAATACTTGCATCAATATTATCTTATATGGTGCAAACACTGTAGATGTTATAAGTATTACAAACTCTAGAATCAAAAATGAAAAGATTTGTGAAAAAGAAATTCATATTTATTTACAGGTATAATGACCCATGCACTTATAATGAAGAAACAACAACATGAATGTTTTATGGTAGCCTAGCCTATATGTTAAAGAATGAGTTGTTATAAAACATTTATGGTATTCTAACAGTATTAGAAACATCATTGTAGTGAAAAAAAACCCACTTACCTGTAATGATGGGCTGATGTGTAGTCTCACCAGTTACAAGAGAGAGAGCTATGCTGTACATTAATGCAATTCTTTGAAAGCAAAGTTACAAAACTGTAAGAAAAATTAACACACAGTTAATTTATATTAAATATCACTCACCTTGTGCCTATGGAAGGAGAAGCGATCTACTTCAATGCAAATATTGCATACAGTGTTCTGAATGATAAATACTTAGGTGACAATGATGATAACACAAAAATATCTCATACCATCCTTGCCATACAGTTATCAGATTTTCACAAGATAACATACACATGCACAACATAATTTTATTAACTGTATGTCATGATACTTATTTATTATTCATTAAGTGGAAGTGGATCCTTCATCCTCACCATCCTCATTTTGAATATGCTGAGGAGGAGGAGGAAAAGGAGGGGTTGGTCTTGCTGCCTCAGGGCTGGCAGAGTGGAAGAGGTGGAGGAGATGGAAGGGGCTGAAGGAGAGGCTGGCACAATATGTGTAACTTTAGGGAAATATATCATAATTTCTGTCTGACTTTTTGCTTTTTTGGTTCTCTCAAAATGTTTCAATATAATACCAATTCTCCTTCCACTATTTGCTTTAGTTTCAGTGCCAATATTATAGAAGGGTCCATGTCATTAAAAAGAGTCAAAAGCAGTCTTGAATAACTGGAATCTTCTGCCTGATTGTCTAATGTCAGTTTGTTTCCTGGTATTGTTTTTCTCTATGTCTTCTTCTCATCATTTGGCACTGGTTCAGAAGCCCTCATCTCCATCAGGTCCTCTTCTATTAATTCCTCTGGTGTGATTTCTATTTGAGCTTGAATTTCTCCAAGATGCATATCGCAAAACCCTTTCACCACAGCACATATATATATATTTTTTCCTCAATATCCACAATCTCCTTCATGATTTCCTTGATTGGCTCTGCCATAAATCCTGTGAAGTCATGCACAACATCTGGACACAGTTTTCTTCAGCAAGAATTTATTGTTTCAGTCTTAATGGCTTTCACAGCTTTTTCTATAACAATGATGGCATCTTCAGTGATGTAATCCTTACACACATTCATATACTCTGTCAGTGTTTTCTTCCATAATGTTGACAGTCTTTCCCATAGAGTACCATGTGTAATGAACCTTAAATGTCCTTATGATCCCCTGATCTAGAGGCAAAATTAGAGATTGCTTTGGGGGCAAGTAGACCACTTTGATGACTTTATTGTTAATCTCATAGAATTCTCGATGGTCAAGGGTATTGTCCAATAAAAAAAAAAAACAAAAAACAAAAAAAACTTCAAAAAGCAGTGCCTTCCTGGCAAGATGCTTCCTGATTTCAGGGACAAAGCATCAGTGGAGCCATTCAAGAAAAAGCCTTTTTTTTTTTTCTTGAATAAAAACTTTAAGAACAAGTTCTTATTGCCCAAGCCTTCCTGTTACACAACCAATAGACCACAGCTGTTGTATAATTTTTTCCTTCAAGACTTAGAGATTATAAGGGTGGTCTGGATCATAAACCAATTGTGTGTGCACCAAAGAGTCAAGCTAGCTTATCCCTTCCTGACGTAAACGATGATGTATGCTTCTCTTTGTTACTAACAAATGTCCTTGTGGCAATTTCTTTTTCCAGAATAGGGGAATTTTCATCTGCATAAAAAAATCTGTTCACACAGATATCCTTTCTTCTTGATGATCTTTTTTTTTTTTTTTAATGGCATCTAAGAACTCCTCTGCTGTCTCTTGTCAACAGAAGCTGCTTCTCCTGTTATCTTGACATTTTTTTTTTTTTTACTTTCACTACAAAATAATTTATTAAAACACAGCTTCAGCCTCCTATATACAAGCGCACATACTCCTGACTACCCTAACTAGGGGACCCTTTTCTTCTCCCTTGCCTTGCGAACCTCTTCTATCAGATCTTTAAGATACTGGATCTCCTTGGCCAAGGAGTCTGCCTTCTCTTTCAGAGCCTCAGTCTTCTTTTCTAGCTCTTTACATTCACCAGTGAGAGCCTCCTCCTCTGCCTTCTTCTTCTGGCGGCACCTAGAGGCTGCTGTCTTGTTCTGCTCTATTTTCTTCAGCTTCTTGTCTAGCTTCGATGGTATCTTGACATTTTTTAAGCCAAACCTCTTCCTAAAATGATCAAACCACCCCTTTACTGGCGTTGAATTCTCCAGCTTTATATCCTTCTCATTCATTTTGCTGTTCATCATATAATAACTTCAATTTTTCTCAAATTATACTAGAGTCCATCAGTATATCTTTCCTATGTCCATAGGTATGCCAATCCTGTCTCCACATAAAAGTTGCACTTTCAGTACAAGAGCAAAATGTATTTCAAAATAATGGAGTTTTCACACCTGCTGGAGAAGCTGTAGGCTTCATGCATATTCTTTTTTTTTCCCAATGGTTCTCACGTTAAATTTATCTTTATCTTGAAATGATGTGCAAACACAGCTACAGACCTCTATCTATGGTACACTTCAAGCAACTCAACTTTTTCTTGTAATGTCATGACTTTTCTCTGCTTCTTGGGAACACCAGTATCACTAGTGACACTTCATCTGCATTCCGTGGTGCTATTCAAGATTTATGGTATTGCACCAAACATGATGAATAATATGCAAGAACTGTGAGAGATCACCTTTTACTGCCATATACAAGTTATGGAGAGACAAACTGCTCACATGGAGATTGTTAGCATCATACCATGTTATAAGCAGTTACTCCCTACACTTGAGCTCACCACGATAGAACGTGGCTACAAAATTATTACAGTGGTATAGTATAGACTACAGTTTATGCAATTATGATTTAATACTGCATCTTTATGCTTGTTTACACTTCTCTCCACTGTTAATGGCATCATTCATAGTCTGTAAGTGTTTCATGCATATTTTCATGAAGTTTAACTTTTTATAACAGATTTGTGTATATGTTTGGTAGCAAATGATCAGACTAGTATCTACATATATTTTATGCATTCATGACATACCTAACTTTCCTTGGATTTTTAAATTACTAGGCTATGCCAGTTCATCTCTGGGTTTTTAAAAATTGTTGCAAATATTCAAAAATTTTGCCAATTTATTGAAAAAAATTTTCATATAAGTGGACCTATGCAGTTCAAACCCATGTTGTTCAAGGGTCAACTGTACAGTTTCATAGTATATGTTTTAAATTTTTATATAAATGCAGTTTTTTTTAACATTATGCTTGTGAGATATACCTATGTTGATCTATAAAAACACCTGCTTTAAGTTTTGTTTCACTGCCATATAATATTCTTTTTGTGAAGATAACATAATAGATTCATCCCTTTTGATGATATTTTATATTATCAGCAATGTTGTAAAATATATTTATGCATAATACTATGCATTTGTTAAAGAAATTTTCTAGGTATATGTCTATAAGTAAAATTACTAGAGTAGTATATTTTCATCTTTAATTTATATGACATTGCAAAATTTCTATCTAACATGGTTTTACACTCTCTCACAGCAATGTGAGTTCCATTAATCTTCATTCTTACTTAGATATCATATTGTCAGGTATCTTAATTTTTGCTAATCTGATGGAAATAAAATGTTTTCTTACTGTCACCTAATTAGAATCTCCTTGATTATTAATAGATAAGATATATTTGTTTTTTTATTGACCATTTTTGGTTTTATCTTCAATGAGTATCTGTTCATATCTTTTCCTGTCAACTATTTTTCTTTGACTTGTTAATTTTAAATGATAGTTTTAATTTTCTTAAGATTTTTTTTTTCTTATCTTTCATTTACCACTAGTTTGAGTATAATGTGTTAATTCTTGGTAGATAAGGAGTGGCGTTTTGTTTTTTTTTTTGTAGTAATTCTGCTTGAAAATTTGTTTAGCTTTTAGAATCTGCCATTCACGAAATTTGTGAAATTTTTAGTCATTTTTAAAGACTTTTTTCTGTCCACTTCAGTCTCTCTTTCTTTTTGGACTACATCTTCACATATGGTGGATATTTTGATCAACTATAGGTCTTTGTGTGGCTGTTTATTTTTATTCATTTTTGTTTATTTTAATTCTTTATTTTATTTATATATATGTATATTTTTTATTTTTATTTTTAATCTGTTTTCTGTCTTTTGTTCAGACTGAGTAACTTCTATTGACCTGTCTTTCAAGTGCACTGAATATTTTCCTCTGTAATCTTCATTCTAGTAATAAGTCCAATTAAAGACATTTGAATTTCTAGCACTGTATTTTTTGCTTCTAAAATTTCTGTTTGGTTGTTTTGTATGTATTCTCTTCCTCTGCTAGTATTTCCTATCTTTTGGAAGCACAAGTATATTTTATTTTACCTCATTGAATTGAATATTCATCTATACCACCTGCTTTAAAGTTATTGTTTTATAATTACAACTTTGAATCATCTCAAGGTTGGGCTCTGTTGATTGTCTTTCCCCATGAAAATCACTCATATTTTCTTGGTTATCTGTTCTTAACATAATTTGGATTGCATCTTAAACATTGTAAATGCAGGTTGTAGATTCTGCTGTATTCCTTAAAGTGTACTGATACTTTTGTTTCTGTAGGTAATTGACTTGGTCAGATTCGAATTGCAATTCTGGCTCGCCTGTGGTGGGTGACATCTCGAATCTAAGTTTAATTCTTTTATATGGGGCTGGTCTGCTGGTAGCTTCCCCCAGGCACCCACAGTTCTGGCTCATCCAGAGACCAGCACAGAGTTTATTTACACAATTTGAAGATTCCCTTGTCCAGCTCCGTCTTTCATGATTCCCTCACATTCACCACCATTTCCGGTTTCTGGCTCCATTCCTTGATTCCTCAGGACACAAAGACAGAGGATTTTCTATCAGAATATAAGAATTTTATCCACTCTTCACTGAGCCAAATCCATAGGGACAGAAAACATACACTGTATTATTTAAATTTTCTTCTAGTGAAAACTTCTTTTTAGAATCTGCCCTCAAGACATTGCTTTTAGTATTTTGTCCAGAGTTTATAGTTGCTATTAGCAAAGGGGTATTTACATTTTCCTTTTGAATAATGAAGTATTGGTAGGATAAGACCTTTTGTAAATGAACAAGCAAAAATTATTAATTCTTATAACTTATTCTCTCTAGATAAGAATATAGACATTTTAGGAAACTATTTATTCTGGCTAATGCTACATTTTTTCAACACTTGTCTAGAACTTCTTTTGAAATTGCCTTAAGAGCTTATGATATGTTGTTCTAAGAACTGACACTTATCTAAGTAATAAGTGTCATCTGTCTCAAGAGGAAATGTGATATTTGTTTATACAGGCATAATAAATTTGGAGAGATTAAGCCAAATAAACAAGATGGTTACTATGGACTGTATTATGTTCCCCTAAAGTTCTTTTACAATTCTAATCCTGCATTATAACTATACCTGGAGGTAGGAACTTTAAGGAAGTAATTAATATTAAATGAGGTCATAAGAGTGGAGTCCTGATCTGATCGTACTGGCGTTCAAATAATGAGAAGAGACGCCAGAGTTCACTCTCTCTCTGTGCACACACAGAGCAAAAACCATGTGAGGATACAGTAAGGTGACCATCTGCAAACCACGAAAAGAGGCCTCGCTAGAAACTGACCCTGCTGGAACCTTGATCTCAGACTGCCAGCCTCTAGAATCATGAGAAAATACACCTCTGTTTTGTTAGTTACCCGGTCTCTGCTGTATTGTTACCACAGCATGAGCAAACTAATAGAGTACTAGAACTTGCTTATACCATATTTCGAGGGTAAAAATGATGTAAGTATATAAAACAATGAAAAAACAGGGATTTGGGGTAGGAGAGAAATAAGTTCAAAAGTATTTTATACAATGGCAACATCCCTAGAATGAGCAGAGTGTCCTTTTGCAGCATCATTTAAGACTTGCGATATCTATGATGAACGTTCAGGCCCCAGGGAAGAAACAGCTTCATGATTTTCAAATACTTATTGTTTATTTGGTTGTGTCTTGTCTTAGTTGTAGCACATGGGCTTAGTCCTTAGTTGTATTACATGGGCCTAGTGGCTCCATGGCATATGGGCTCAGATTTTCCCAACTAGGAATTGAACCTGCATCCTCTGCATTGCAAGGCCTATTCTTTACCTCTGGAACACCAGGGAATTCCCTACCTTGTGCATTATTTACACTTTGTCAGAATACTCTAAAATGACATACTTCAACTTTGTTGTAGACTATAGAATGGTCAGAAAAGCTTTCTGCAAGCTTTCAATATGTATGAGTTTCTATTTTAAACAGATGCTTATTACCATGTTTATGAACTCTTTGATCTTAAGGTGAGAAGATGCTATTTATTTGACTTAATCTGCAGGACTGTCATGAATCCACAAGAGAAGTCACTTACAGAGCTTAGGAGAGATAAAAAATAATCACTCACTACTCTGCCATCTAGCATCTGTGACCTCAGTGATGCGCGCTCATATGTGTGCATGTGTGTTTAAATTTGCTAAAGGAATGGAACAGTAAATCACCAACAATAACAGGCAGATCAATATTCTCTCTCACCTCTTTTGTGAGATCTGGAGCATGGCCTGAATCTGTCAGACAGAATTAAGGGGCTCAGGATGTCAGGGAGAATGCCAACAAATAGACCTGCCATGCTGTCCATTAACAAAAGCCCCCAGTCACCACCATTGCCATTGTTACCACTTTAAAAGGGGGACGATTGGGACCTGCCACTATTAAATGAATGGTAGTCTGGATATTCACAGCAGAGATTACTTGCATTTCTAATAAATGAAGTAAATACTAATTCAGTGATAACATTGAATAAATTCTGTGGAAAAGAAGAATCATTGTGTTTTATAATGGTGGGGGAAAATGTCATTTGATCAAAAAACAGATAGAAGAGGGTACTATGAGACTCAATGAACACAGCACAGGGCTTTCTTGAAAGTTTCCATCACGTGCACAATCTTTCCTTTGGCAAAGGCTAATGCCTCAGGTTTTCTGGGTTTTTTGTTTTTTTTTTGTCTTTGTACAACAACAACATCAACAACAGCATATCATGCATCTGGCCAATAGTGCAGTGGGATACCACAGGGAGGGTTTCCATCCCAGCACCAGCTGGTGATGATTTTATGGCTACCAGCATGAGGATTGATAGCTTCCATAAATTCACATCCAGCTAGTGTACCCACAGATGCCATTCTTATTCTTATCTTGAAACTTTACTAAATTTTAGCCCGAGAAATATCCTGCAGTGGTGAATTCTGAAAGCTGATTATGCACCACATAAAAAGTCTTTTTATCCATTTTCAATCTGCTGCCTTTTGAATTCCATCCAGTTTCTGCTTTTTTCTCAAATTAAGGTGGATGGGAGTATGGTATATAATTAGGCCGTGTTATACTATTCATTACTCCATTCACCTTAATCTTATTATCTCTGCAGACATGCTAGGTCAATTCCAGCAGCATTACTTGAACAGAAGATGTGGTTAATTTTAAATGAACTGAATATAACTAATGATATATCTGATTGAGATAAATCCCAAATTGAAAGAAATTGTCATAGGGACTTTTTTTCTGTTATTGACATTGGCGTGAGGGAAGTAGGGATATTACAGGTGCAGTGCTGGGGCCAGGGTGTCTCTCTGTATTTGTGAAAAGCTGGGAAGACATGGGACAGTATCTCTAGATCCTTTGTTCACTTTGCATTAGTTGTAGGTGAATAATAGATTGTAAATTTTCAGTTGTGTGCTTGTGAGCCCTCCAAAAGATGACCCTGCAGCAGACGTCTATAATAGATCAAGAGTATGTAGTCCGCAAGTTCTCATACTTGGCACATCTCAAACAGAATGTTAGCAAGGACATCATTGTAAGTATTTTAGAGAACTATAGTCTGAAAAATATAATAAATCTCTACACACTTCCATAATGGAAACAGAATATAGATTATTCTTTGACTGTAAAATAAATGTTTTGTAGTTAATAAGCATCATATTTACTACAAATATTAAATACATATAACCTAGGATTTAACATATTCTTCTTTCATCAATAATAACATTTTAGATTACATGCTTGTGAAGAAGCTATGTTACAGATAAGTAGAGTCCCAGTGCCCCGACTTCTGCACTGGTTTACTTCTTTATGCAACAATTTTCAGGGACTCTTAAGTTCATTCTCTGTCTCCCTCCTTCTCTCCCCTCCCCCTTTCTTCTCTGGTGTTGGCTACTCAAGAAACTACTGAAATCCACACTTTGTATTTACTGCTTTTCCTGGTGGGTTTGCTGATCTACCTGCTTTCCTGTGTGGACTCTGAACCGAGCAAATCCTTAGACTGGTTTCTATCCTAACCAAGACCATGTGTAAAGTCTTATGCTGAGGACACTCACCCTCAACATCTCCTTGCCCCATCCTTTACTCTTCTTGTGATTTTTATTCTTTTCTTGTTTCTCACTTTAAACTTGAATGTATAATCCCCTATCCTATTTTATCCATCTGATTTTCCTTTGCTTATATATCATTAGTCTGTGATTGCCAGTTACCCACAAAGTAAAGAGAATTACAACTCAACAAAGCCAAACAATTATTCCACTACCCAGAGACAGGCAGTATAGACATTTTGGTATTTTCTTTCCAGTTATGTTTTTAACATAATTCAGACACTGTTAATGGGAATTCTTTAAAAAATTCAATTTATGCCATAAACATGTTCATACATCATGAAAAAGAAACTTTGACACACATGATTTTTTAGTGGTAGGTTTTTTCACTTTGAAAATCTCTCATAGTCATTAAATTATGCCTCTACTTCTGCTGTTATTCCTAAAAAAATTGTGTAAATAAAGTTCTGGTGAATATCCTGTGTGTGAATATTTGTCTGGACTAAATTAATCAAACTGAAATTATTATGTTAAAGCACATAAATACTTTAGAGGTTTTTGAAATATATAGATATACTATAAAAATAGAGAACTAGAATTAGAGAACTACTCCTATTAGATAGATGAAAGTACTTGTCTAGTTTGGGAAGGGGAGTAGGTGCAGAAGCATAGGGCATAGGTTTTTTTATATGGTACCACATATGGGAGAAACATGGTTTGTAGAAGTTCAAATTCAGATATCACTGTATCATAATATACCCTATGATAAAACATGCCATATTAGTATACATCATTCTCTATCATTTTATGGCTCATGGTGAAATTTTCATTCTTACATTTCATCTTCATCTGTAATGTTTGAGTGCATCATATAATCTTGAGTGTCCAATATTTTCTCCATTATCAACTCTGTAATTCTGTTAAATTATTGTATTTTTCCTTATTCTCACTCCCATGTCTGTTTATGGGCCATCTTTTGCACAGGTCAGCTATCTTTGGGTCTCAATTTTTTCTGATAAGCCAGTGTTTGAATTTTTGTTTTTCTGTATTCAATGTGTCATTTTTCTCTGGCTGCTTTCCAGATTTATTCTCTCTTAATCTTTGGCCATTAACAGGATGACTGATGTACTTGGAGGCATTTGTTCATACTTACTCTGCCTAAATCTTTATAAATTTGTCTTTCACCAAATTTGGGAAATCTTTGGCTCTTATTATCTTTATATTTTATCTGAAAGTCCCTATAAGATTCCAACAATATGTATTTTCTACCCTTTTGTATTGTCCCACAGACTCCTGAAGCATTATTAACTTATGAATCTTTTTTTTCTCTTGTACTTCTTCAGGTCTGATAATTTCTACTATTTTTTAAATTCAATAATGCTTTCTTTAGACATTTTTTTCTAACGTTAAGCACATTGATTTTTTTTTTCTGTTTATTTTTTTATTTTATTTATTTATTTATTTATTTATTTTTTAAATTTTTTTTTATTCTTTGAATCAGCCATGGATTTACATGTATTCCCAATCCCGATCCCCCCTCCCACCTCCCTCTCCACCCGATTCCTCTGGGTCTTCCCAGTGCACCAGGCCGGAGCACTTGTCTCATGCATCCCACCTGGGCTGGTGATCTGTTTCACCATAGATAGTATACATGCTGTTCTTTTGAAATATCCCACCCTCACCTTCTCCCACAGAGTTCAAAAGTCTGTTCTGTATTTCTGTGTCTCTTTTTCTGTTTTGCATATAGGGTTATCGTTATCACCTTTCTAAATTCCATATATATGTGTTAGTATATATGATTGTTTTATATCAGATATTGTGTCTCTGTTTCTATTTCAAGAAATTCTATTTGGTTCTTGTTTATATATCTGTTTTTCTCTGATATTTCCTACTTTTTCACAAAATGAGAGCATATTTTCCCTTACTTTATTGAGCATATTTAAAGCAGCTGCTTAAAAACCCTTGCCTGGTAATTCCAATATCTGCATTATTTTGAGTTTGGGCTTTGTTGATTGTTTTCTGATGCAAATAGGTCATATATTCCTACTACTAATATATCATGACTTTTGGAATATATATTGGATATTATGTGTGGTACAGACTTTGGATTCTGTTATATTCTTATAAAGAGAACTCAAACTCAAGCTCTGAATTCATAGTTCCATAGTTTCAATTGTTGTTTTTAGCCTTAAATGGGCTGCTTAGAATCTGCCCTCTTGAATGTGTAGTTCAGGGTAAGCCAGAAATTTGAGCAGAATTATTTACAGAATTTGGGACTCTTCTGTCCCTCTCTTCTTCCTAAGATTCTCTGCTTCACTATCTAGTTACTACGGATGCCACCATGTTCTGTATTCTGGTCCCTTACTAATCTGGGATATCTTTTTGGATTTTAGCCACTTTGCATGCCAACTGTGTCCTACTCTTAGCTATTAAAATGGGACACTTACCTCATACTATTTATTTTTCTATGTATTTCTATTGTATTGCTATCTCATATCTGGGAAGTGTTATTTTCACTCTGGTGCCTTGGGTAGTTGTTTTACATTATTCTGTCCAAAGTTTATAGTTGTTATTTATAGGAACTTGGTCTGATGGGAGCTACTCAGTCACCACCAAGAGTGGAAGCTTAGCCATGTTTTCTGAAAGAAATTCCTACTTGTGCATGTCTGACTTTCATTTGTGACTGAGATGTAGAGAAGGTGTTTTACAGGTAGAGTGATTGCCCCGAGACTCCAGATTTATGAACTGTCACAGGGAAATACTCCAATAGTGGCTGGGTTTCCCTTCTTGCAACTTAGTCCAGCTGCTGGGGGGCATGTTGCTCACCTCTATCCAGAGTTCTGCCAGAGACACGTAAAATGAGTCTGGATATTGCTCTTAGAATTTTAAAGTAATTTAAAACCTCGTGTGTCTGAAAATAGAAGTGGATTAAGGAGTACCACAGAGAGAATTGGAATATCATGGTTTTTTAGAAGACGGGATTCTTGATTAACTGGCATGAAGCAGGCAGAATGGTAGATTCAAGCATATCAATGTATCACAAAGTGTGGTCATGGAGGAACTGCATCATCAGAATCATCCAGAGATTTAAAAAAAAAAAAAAAAAAGACTTCTAGCCCAGCCCAGACCTGCTGAACAATAAGCTTTGCAGCTCCTTGCATTCACAAGTGGGTGATGCCTGCATTCATTAATGTTAGATAACCACTGCTCTGCGTCAGTAGTTCTTAAGCCTGGCTGCACATTACAGTCACCTGGGAAGCTTTTAAATCTTACAGATTCCCAGACATCCTCAGAGGCTCTCTTAATTGGTATGGTTTGGGGCATTGGTGTTTTTTAAGTTGCTGGGATGATTCTAATGTGCTGTCAATGTTGGAAGCACTTCTTTTTGTGAATAGTAGTTACTTTCTAGAAGGTCAATAGAATGACTTTCTAAGACTCTGAGGAGAATGGGACAAGAGGTAACACTAGTAATGCTTCCTGAACAGAAAGCAGAAAATATACCTATGAACATGGTGCTAATTTCTGGATACACTTTTTGGCATCTTTAAGGGGATAAAAAATGCTATGAGGTCATTATACAATGGTATTTCTAATTTGTAAGTCCTAAGTCAAGATTGAACATTTTTCTTTACTATAAAAGCTTACAGTGCTCGCTTCGGCAGCACATATACTAAAATTGGAATGATACAGAGAAGATTAGCATGGCCCCTGCGCAAGGATGACACGCAAATTCGTGAAGCGTTCCATATTTTTTTTTCGCCATTAACCTAGAAGTTTTATTATCAGTGCTGTATAGTTGGAGAAGTCCTGAGACTACAGGAAGAATAAAACTGAAATCCAGAGGCAGGAAACTTAAGCCCAAAACCTGAGAACACCAGAAAACTCCTAACTACATGGAACTTAAAGCAATAAGTGACCGTCCAAAAGCCTCCATACCTACACTGAAACCAACCACCACCCAAGAGTCAGTAAGTTTTAGAGCAAGACATACCACGCAAATTCTCCAGCAACACAGGAACATAGCCCCGAATGTCAACATACAGGCTGCCCAAGGTGACACCTAACACATAGACCCATCTCAAAACTCATTACTGGGCACTCCATTGCTCTCCAAAAAGAAGAAATCAAGTTCCACGCACCAGTACACTGACGCAAGCTTCCCTAACCGGGAAACCTTGACAAGCCAATCGTCTAACCCCACCCACTGGGTAAATCCTCCACAATAAAAAGGAACCACAGACCTCCAGAATACAGAAAGTCCACTCCAGACACAGCAATCTAAACAAGATGAAAAGGCAAAGAAATACCCAACAGGTAAAGGAACATGAAAAATGCCACCAAGTCAAACAAAAGAGGAGGAGATAGGGAATCTACCTGAAAAAGAATTTAGAATAATGATAATAAAAATGATCCAAAATCTTGAAAACAAAATGGAGTTACAGATAAATAGCCTGGAGACAAAGATTGAAAAAGATACAAGAATGTTTAATAAAGACCTAGAAGAAATAAAAAAGAGTCAATTAAAAATGAATAATGCAATGAATGAGATCAAAAACACTTTGGAGGGAACCAAGAGTAGAATAACGGAGGAAGAAAATAGGATAAGTGAGGTAGAAGATAAAATGGTGGAAATAAATGAAGCAGAGAGGAAAAAAGAAAAAGGAATCAAAAGAAATGAGGACAACCTCAGGGACCTCTGGGACAATGTGAAATGCCCCAACATTCGAATCATAGGAGTCCCAGAAGAAGAAGACAAAAAGACAAAGGCATGAGAAAATCACTCGAGGAGATAATAGCTGAAAACTTTTCCCTAAAAGGGGAGGGAAGGAAATAGCCACTCAAGTCCAGAAACCCAGAGAGTCCCAAACAGGATAAACCCAACGGCGAAACAACCCCAAGACACATATTAATCAAAACTAACAAAGATCAAACACAAAGAACAAATATTAAAAAGCAGCAAGGAAAAAACAACAAATAACACACAAAGGGATTCCCATAAGGATAACAGCTGACCTATCAATAGAAACCCTCCAGGCCAGAAGGGAATGGCAGGACATCCTGAAAGTAATGAAAGAGAATAACCTACAACCTAGATTACTGTATCCAGCAAGGATCTCATTCAGATATGAAGGAGAACTCAAAAGCTTTACAGATAAGCAAAAGCTGAGAGAATTCAGCACCACCAAACCAGCTCTTCAACAAATGCTAAAGGATCTTCTCTAGACAGGAAATGCAGAAAGGTTGTATAAACATGAACCCAAAACAACAAAGTAAATGGCAACAGGACCACACCTATCCAATAATTACCTTAAATGTAGAATGGGTTGAAATGCCCCACCAAAAAGACAAAAGATGGATCTGAATGCGATTACAAAAACAAAGACCCCTATATATGCTGTCTACAAGAGACCACCTCAAAACAAGAGACACATACAGACTGAAAGTGAAGGGCTGGAAAAAAATATTTCATGCAAACGGAGACCAAAAGAAAGCAGGAGTCGCAATACTCATATCAGATAAAATAGACTTTCAACTAAAGGATGTGAAAAGAGACAAAGAAGGACACTAAATGATCAAAGGATCAATCCAAGAAGAGGATATAACAATTATAAATTATTATGGCACCCAACATAGGAGCACCACAATATGTAAGGGAAACACTAACGAGTATGAAAGAGGAAATTAATAGTAACACAATAATAGTGGAGACTTTAATACCCCACTCACAACCATGGATAGATCAACTAAACAGAAAATTAACAAGGAAACACAAACCTTAAATGACACAATGGACCAGCTAGACCTAATTGATATCTATAGGACATTTCACCCCAAAACAAGCAACTTCACCTTTTTCTCAAGTGCACATGGAACCTTCTCCAGAATAGATCACATCCTGGGCCATAAATCTAGCCTTGGGAAATTCAAAAAAATTGAAATCATTCCAGTCATCTTTTCTGACCACAGTGCAGTAAGATTAGATCTCAATTACAGGAAAAAAATTGTTAAAAATTCAAACACCTGGAGGCTAAATAACACGCTTCTGAATAACCAACAAATCATAGAAGAAATCAAAAAAGAAATAAAAATATGTATAGAAATGAATGAAAATGAAAACACAACAACCCAAAACCTATGGGACACTGTAAAAGCAGTGCTAAGGGGAAGGTTCATAGCATTACAGGCTTACATCAAGAAACAAGAAAAAAAGCCAAATAAATAACCTAACTCTACACCTAAAGCAATTAGAGAAGGAAGAAATGAAGAACCCCAGAGTTAGCAGAAGGAAAGAAATCTTAAAAATCAGGGCAGAAATAAATGCAAAAGAAACTAAAGAGACCATAGGAAAAATCAACAAAGCTAAAAGCTGGTTTTTTGAAAAAATAAACAAAATTGACAAACCATTAACAAGACTCATTAAGAAACAAAGAGAGAAGAACCAAATTAACAAAATTAGAAATGAAAATGGAGAGATCACAACAAACAACACTGAAATACAAAGGATCATAAGAGACTACTACCAGCAGCTCTATGCCAATAAAATGGACAACTTGGATGAAATGGACAAATTCTTAGAAAAGTATAACTTTCCAAAACTGAACCAGGAAGAAATAGAAGATCTTAACAGACCCATCACAGGCAAGGAAATCGAAAGTGTAATCAAAAATCTTCCAGCAAACAAAAGCCCAAGGACCAGATGGCTTCACAGCTGATTCTACCAAAAATTTAGAGCAAGGAGCTAACACTTACCTTACTCAAACTCTTCCAGAAAATTGAGAAAGAAGGTAAACTTCCAAACTCATTCTATTTGAGGCCACCATCAACCCTAATTCCAAAAACCTGACAAAGATGCCACAAAAAAAGAAAACTACAGGCCAATATCACTGATGAACATAGATGCAAAAATCCTTAACAAAATTCTAGCAAACAGAATCCAACAACATATTAAAAAAATCATACACCACGACCAAGTGGGCTTTATCCCAGAATTAGTTTTACATTTTGAGAATATTTTGATACTTAAGCACATAAAATTTTTCAAAATATATGCTTCAGAAACCCTGAATGTCATCTTTTGAAACAAATGAATCCTTTTTACTGATTCTCATCTAATCAAGCTATATCTACTGACAAAAGAGCCTACAGTAGACATTTCAATTTGTATATCTTAATAAAATGATCAAACAAGAAAAATAAATAAAAAGAATACCTCACAGGGCAACGCCCATTCAAAGAAACTAATTTGCAATTCAAATGCTACTCATCTCTATACAGTGATTTAAGGTTAAGCTGACTAATTTACTCTCCACTCTCCTTACTGGTCAACATTTACAAGATCATGTAAAGACATTACTTGCTTTTAAGATTTTCTTTCCTCTTGCATTAAACTTATTTTTTTCATGTCTTCATAATTAATACTGGGAGATTAAAACATAATCACTTTACTCCATGTTTTACGTACAACATAAATATTAACTCGGAAGACTAAGGCTAATATAATGTGTTTTACTTTTTTATATGACTGATCACAACTGCACAGTTCAGAAAACAGAGTTGGGACAGACTTAGCATATAAACTCTTGCCTATGTAGAGGTGTACTAAGGTTTAGAGTGTCCAATAGATGATTGTGTTTTTTTTCTTAAAATTAATTAAAGAGACATTTGAGTCTTGAATTTGGGCTGTTGGTCATCATAAAGATTAAGGTTTATCATTTATGAACGTATGTGGCAAAATTACAAAGAAGAGTAAAATAAATTTTATTTAACTGAGACTATGTATCAAAATACTTTGGAAGTGTTACTTTTTAATCCCATACACATGTGGATTTAATTTTAAATTTGATGTTGATTCTCAAAAATGTGTATATGTTTTGTAATGTATGTGGTACATTTTTTCTTGGCCAAGATACCTGACAGATGAGGAACAGTACAGTGAAAAATAAATACAAAAAAAACAGCCATATTAGTATGAAAAAAACCTACCATCAGAAGCAATAGACTTCAAAATGGAAGTTCTGCATCAGTGTATGAGAGCAGGGTTTATGTTTCCTTTCTGACTTATCCTCCTAACCTTACACTATAAAATTAGATTCTTATAAAATCAGAGCTCTAAAACTCCATTCCCACTGTTCTTTTCTCATTTTTGGTCTTTGCATCTAAAATGATCTGTGAAAGAATAAAGTCATACTTCAGTTGCTGTTGTGTTTAATCTATCAGCGTTCAGACGTTTCTCCAATGACATTATTCACAGAGTCATGAAAAAAGTGCGACTTCAAAGTATTAAATCTGGTCTCTTTCTTTTTAAATATGATAACATTTTCAGAGGTGAAAGGGGTCTTCCTTGAAACTAGCAGCTGATTTCATGCTGTAAGTTTCTCATTTTATTTGAATTTGATATTAAATAGAAGAGCACACAACCATGTCAAAACTGACTGCCCCACTTTGTTAAAGTCAGACATATTAAAAACCAAGAGACCTATGCAATCATTATTGATCAGGAGATTATAGTATGTCATAACATTTATTGAGCACTTATTTGATTGAATATTATAGTCTAATATACTATCCATGATTTTTCAGTATGAATAAACTTATAGTATATGAAATAAGACAGGTCTTAGACACAGAAAGCTGAATATTTTAATTCATGGAAGTTTATAATCAAATGGTTTTATGCAAATTAGTTCAAATATCTCTTTCACTTTTTTAATTTTTAAAATAATATACTATATAATAGTCCATAGACATTCAAAGAGAGTTGTATGATAATTTTTATAAGCCATGAGATATTAAACAACTATAAATCATGTGTAGATCCTATCATAGGATGGAAAATTTTAGCATATCAGAAAGGCACCACCAGCCATTTTCCTACAATGGCTGTTTCATACAATGTCTGTTCTTCAAGGCAAAGAAAAGTCTGGTTAGCTATCTTTTTACCTAAAATCATTTTTCTAGTAATATCATGACTATCAGGGCACTAAATGCCCCAGCCCCAGCTTGTTTATAGGCCAGAGGTTCCATTCTAGAAAGTGCAAACCAAGAAAACCGCAGAATACTACCTGCCCACCTGCCCTTCATAGAGCATGCTTGTCACTCCAGGAAAACAGTACACAACCTCCAGCTCCAGTGCAATAACACAAGGGTATGACCAAGGAAAGTTACAAAATGTGTTTGCCAAGAATTAGAATTGGAGCTGGCAAGAAGTAAGGGTGCTTCTTAAACAAGGTTTGGTTGGGGTGTGAAGTGATTGCCTAGCTACAAGGGAATATCTTGAAACCATAAGGCAGCAGCTGGCTGCTACTAGCAGACATTTTATGAATGGTGCTACTCAATGGCTTAGTGGTGCCTTGAATTTTATACATTTCAGAAAATCCAAGCCCTTAGTGATGCAAGAGTGTATCTGGCCACTCAGCTCTATATTGGATGCCTGAACCACAGGTTTTTTTGTTTGTTTGTTTGTTTTGTCAGAACAGAACAAGTTGATGGCAGAAATCTAGTTTAATGCAAAAGACTGTCAGTGAAATGAAGATCTGACTGTGGAGGTGCTTGCTCTACAGCTAGAGCATGTTCTAGGATGGAAAGTAAACAGTCTGTAATAAAATGTGCAATAAAGCTATTTAAGCCTGAGGAGGTTTGGAACCCATGCTCATCAGAGAGCTCCTGGAGGCCTTAAGAACCAAAAGAAAAATATTAAAATAGGTTAGTATCAGTAGTCTTAATTACAAAAAGTAAAAGATAAATTCAAATACAAGGTATGCCAGCAGGAAATATAAGAGTGATTAGGTAATATGTTTACAGAAGTCTTTTCTGCTCTGTGACAGGAACTTAAAGCTAGATAATAACATCTTATCAAACTATTCTAATCTAGAACCATAGATACTGAACCTCATATTCCACACAAGAGTATGTGTGATGCTAGTGAAAAATATGGTCCTTAGTAATTTCTAAATATTGAAAACCTCAACAATTTAAGCTATTTTTATTGTCACTAAAAGCAGAGATGGTGTTTTCCCACAGTTAGATATTGAAAATGTATGTTATTAGCAAAGTGAATTTTGTTTAGAAATACAAGTATAGAGTCATATTCTTAGAATTTGCTAAAAGATAGATAAAATTGTTTTGAATTAAGAATATATTATTTCAATGATGATGTTTACTTTCTGAATATTTATTTATCAGAAGGACTAGAAACATGTAACATGGTATTGAAGTAAAACTAGAGACTTGATTTTTATTTTCACCAAAGGTCTACTCATTGAGTAAAGAGAAGTGTTAAGATTGAAATACTAACACTGAATACACAGGCTTTTTATTTTATCACATTTTGCCTAGTGTGATGACATTTTTGATCAGCTTCAAAAATTATATAGATTTTTAACATATATGACAATGTTTTACAGTTCAGTTAGTAATGTAAAATTAAAAGTAAATTTTGGCTGGAATTTGCTATTGTTTCTACCTTTTGTATGTATATATATATAGATATGCATTTTTAAAGTTCATATTTTATACAATAAATCAATTATTGTAGACTGGAATTTGGATTAATTGGTTCATGAACACTTTGAAATTATATTCAAAATTATATATGCATATATATGTGTGTGTGTGTGTGTATGTCTGTGTTTGTGTGTGCCTTTAATTGTTATGTGGGTCTATTACATTCTCCAAATAGTCCTAAATTGAAAAAAGTAAGTCGGAAAATCAGTACTTTAAATGTTGCTAAATGTGTAAAATAAAAGGTGTAACTTGAGAAAATATTTTTGAAATTTTATCAAGGTTGTAAAATAAATAAATAAATAAGTTCCCTGTGTACTTTCTCTCTAAATGCCACAAGTCTGAAATGTTAAATCTATGAATACAATTTATCATTGACGTTTTGACACTGGTAGACTGGTGATGGCCTTTAAAAATATTTTGCTTAACTAAATTCATCCTGTTAGAATAATGCTTAGTCAAATTATAATGTCCTTGTGCACTGAGAAGAGACAGCCATAAATCATCTCTAGTAAAGAAAACATTTCTCAGCAACCATTTCATTTTAATTAATAATAAAGAAGTTAATTCTTCTCAGAGGAAAACATGGTAAATCTGTCTCTTTTGAAAAATGAGAATCTTTTTTAAAAGGTCCTTTTGAAAGAAATTCACCCATTTGTTCCACCATCCATTGACCCTCCAGACATGTATTTTATTTGTGTATATCAAGTTCAAGTCTACATTTATTTATCTAAAAATAATTTTGAGCTCTTATGTTGTCACAGCATTGGGAATTGAATGGTAAGAAAACCTATACTTTCTTATCCACTTGAAACACATTCTAATGAAAATCATAAATATTTAATCAATACTTACACAAATATATGATCACTAGTTGTCATAAAAACCCTAAGGAAAATACAGGATGCTCCAAGGGTGTGTAAGAAGATAACTTTATGTATTCTGGAGGCAAATTTTGTAATACATTTATCAAATAAAGGAGGAGAATTCATTGACAACATTTACCCAAGTGACTTAGATGGTCAAAAATTCAATGCCACAGAATTCAGTTTCTATTTGTATCCCTCCTTTGCTTTCTGTAGCCTTGTTTCACACTTGGTTGTTCTGAGCCATAACAACAAGACTCATGTTTGCTGCTGAGTACATGCTCAGTCATGTCCAACTCTGTGACCCATGGATTGTAGCCCACCAGTCTCCTCTGTCTGTGGGATTTTCCAGGCAAGAATAACAGAGTGGGTTGCCATTTCTTATTTCAGGGAATCTGGCTTAGAACACACATAGCTTTTGAACTAATCACTGTGGATCGGGAATTTAAATACACTATTTAGAAATGAAAAATGAAGACGAGGAGTTTTCAAAGAAGACTCTCAGGGATTCTTGTCTGTTGGTAATATTTCAGTTGTTGCTGTAGTTTCTCAGTCGTGTGTGATTCTTTGTGACCCCATGGACTGCAGCATGCCAGGCTTCCCTGCCTACCATCTCCCAGAGTTTGCTCAAACTCATGTCCAATGCATCCGTGATGCTATCCAAACATCTCATCCTCTGTTGCCTGTTTTCTCCTACCCTCAATCTTTCCAGCATCAGGGTCTTTTCCAAAGTGTTGGCTCTTCACATCAGGTGGCCAAAGTTCTGGAGCTTCAGCTTCAGCACCAGTCCTTCCAATGAATATTTAGGATTGATTTCCTTTAGAATTAACTGGGTTTTATCTCCTTGCTGTCCAAGAGGCTCTCAAGAGTCTTCTCTAGCACCACAGTTTGAAGGTATAAATTCTTTGGTGCTCAGCCTTTTTTATTGTTCAACTCTCACATCCATACATGACTACTGGAAAAACCATAGCTTTGACCATACAGAACTTAGTCAGCAAAGTGATGTCTCTGCTTTTTAATACACAGTCTAGGTTTGTCATAGTTTTCCTACCAGGGAGCAAGCATCTTGTAATATGATTACAGTCACCATCCACAGTGATTTTGGAGTCCAAGAAAATAGTCTGTCACTGTTTCCATTGTTTCCCCATCTATATGCCATGAAGTGATGGGACCGGATGCCATGATCTTCCTTTTTTTTTTTAATGTTGAGTTTTAAGCCAGTTTTTCATTCTCCTCTTTCACTTTCATCAAGAGTCACTTTAGGTCTTCTTTGCTTTCTTCCATATCTGAGGTTGTTGATATTTCTCCAAGCAGTCTTGATTCCAGCTTGTGCTTCATGAAGCCCAGTATTTCACATGATATACTTTGCATAGAAGTTAAATGAGCAGGGTGACAATATACAACCTTGACATACTCCTTTCCCAATTTTGAACCTGTCCATTGTTCCAAATCTGAGTCTAGCTGTTGCTTCTTGACCGCATACAGGCTTTGTAGGAGACAGGTAATATTTCAGTACATGATTTCAACTGTCATTTAAAAAAGACAAACCATAAAAATAAAAATACATTTAAAAGGAAAAATTAACAAGTATACTGTAATATATGATAAAATGATCATACATGAAGGTTTTGAAATTTTGAGTATAAGGAGCTAATGATACCCCTCAGTGTGAAATTCTATGAAATATGGGTATCATGAAATCAATGATTTCATATGAAAGCAAAAACTGGAGCATGCTAGGGCCCCTAGACTGAGTCTCAAATCATAAAAGCCAGACAGAGGAAGTGGTCAAGAGACTAAAGATATTAATAACAGAGTTACTAAGATTTTGGCTATACACTCTGCAAAGGGTAAAGTAGGGGAAAGAAAGGCAGAGGTCATGAATATGTAACTTTAGAGATATGAAACAACTGAAATTCCAGGTTAGGTTGAAGAATGGTCATGGTGAACAGAGAATTGGAGGCTATAGTCAGAAGGGTGTGTTTTTGATAGCAAAATATATGCATATGACTTTTAGTATGCAAATACACATATACACAGGGGTGACTATCAAAATATTTAACAGCTGGTGCCTCACCAGAGCAGAACAGGGTCTTTAAGGCCACCTGCTGTGTAGACATCAACTTTAGTTGTTGGGTTGAAGTGTTATCTTGAGGGTAGGGGACAAAGTGACTCCTTACAAATAGATGTGGAAATATTTTAATAGCAGCTAATCCACATTTTAGCAACATGCAAAAATCTGTATGTGTATACACTTGTAAAGTAACTATAAAATTAAACTATTTTGATTATGATTATTGTCTAATAAAATACTTGAAAACAGCTGTTTAATTCATACCTATGACACTGCTCTTAACAATATCTACAATGCCATAACAAGATATTCTGCAAAAATCTATTATCATTCCAGACTTATTTGTGAACATTATTATATACTCAATAAATTCTTCAATCACGGTCATGTTTTACTGTTTTATTAATTTCCTCTATCAACCTTCATATGATTTTTTACACATACTAGTGATTTTGACACAGTGTTTTGGTTATAACCATTTGCAGTTCAAATGTGTCCATTCAGTTCAGTTCTGTTCGGTCGCTCAGTTGTGTCCAGCTATTTGCGACCCCATGGACTGCAGCATGCCAGGCCTCCCTGTCCATCACCAACTCCCAGAGTTTACTCAAATTCATGTCCATTGAGTCAGTGATGTCATCCAACCATCTCATCCTCTGTTGTCCCCTTCTCTTCCTGCCCTCAATCTTTCCCAGCATCAGAGTCTTTTCAAATGAGTCAGCTCTTTGATTCAGCTCGCCAAAGTATTGAAGTTTCAGCTTCAATATCAGTCCTGCCAATGAATATTAAGGATTGGTTTCCTTTAGGATGGACTGGTTAGATCTCCTTGCAGTTCATGGGACTCTCAAGAATCTTTTCCAACACCATAGTTCAAAAGCATGAATCCTTCGGCACTCAGCTTTCTTTATAGTGCAACTCTCACGTCCATACATGACTACTGGAAACACCATAGGATTGACTAGACGGACTTTGTTGGCAAAGTAATGTCTCTGCTTTTTAATATGCTGTCTAGATTGATCATAACTTTCTTTCCAAGAAGTAAGCGTCTTTTAATTTCATGGCTGCAATCACTATCTGCAGTGATTTTGGAGCCCAGGAAAATAGTCTGCCATTGTTTCCACTGTTTCTCCATCTATTTGCTGGGGAAATGGATGGGACCAGATGCTATGATCTTAGTTTGATGAATGTTGAGTTTTAAGCCAACTTTTTCACTCTCCTCTTTCACTTTCATCAAGAGGCTCTTTAGTTCTTCTTCACTTTCTGCCATAAGGGTGGTGTCATCTGCATATCTGAGGTTATTGATATTTCTCCCCGTCATCTTGATTCCAGCTTGTGCTTCATCCAGCCCAGCACTTCTCATGATGTACTCTGCATATAATTTAAATAAGCAGAGTGACAATATACAGCCTTGACGTACTCCTTTTCCTATTTGGAACCAGTCTGTTGTCCCATGTCCAGTTTTAACTGTTGCTTCCTGACCTGCATACAGGTTTCTCAAGAGGCAGGTCAGGTGGTCTGGTGTTCCCACCTCTTTCAGAATTTTCCACAGTTTATTGTGATGCATGCAGTCAAAGGCTTTGGCATAGCTAATAAAGTAGAAATAGATTTTTTTCTGGAACTCTCTTGCTCTTTTGATGATCCAGCAGATGTTGGCAATTTGATCTGTGGTTCCTCTGCCTTTTCTAAAACCAGCTTGAACATCTGGAAGTTTATGGTTCATGTATTGCTGAAGCCTGGTTTGGAGAATTTTGAGCATTACTTTATTAGCGTGTGAGATGAGTGCAATTGTACAGTATTTTGAGCATTCTTTCTTTGGAATTGGAATGAAAACTGACCTTTTCCAGTCTTGTGTCCACCGTCGAGTTTTCCAAATTTGCTGGCAGATTGAGTGCAGCACTTTCACGGCATCATCTTTTAGGATTTGAAGGAGCTTAGCTGGAATCCCATCACCTCCACCAGCTCTGTTCGTAGTGATGCTTCCTGAGGCTCTCACGTTCACTTGTCCCTGTTAATTGTCTATTTTAAACATAGTGGTGTGTATATGTGAATCTCAGTCTCCTAGTCACCGCCCCCCCCTACTCTTCTCCTTCTGTACATCAGGAATTGTGACTGATCTGAGATGTTAACCTGCTTGCTAACTGACAAGCTAGTCTGGTACAATTTTAAAGATCTTGATAGGAATATGGGGATCCTGGGTAGAGACAAGGGAATCCACTACTCTCAGAACAGCATGGAGCATGAACTTTCATGCTATAATGAGTTCACCTTACCCTCAAGTCCCACAGGTACCACATTGTGTCACAGCCAGGTGGATGCCATGCACACAATGAATCTGTGTCACAAGTCAGAATTAGAACTTAGGAATCTCTGATCTTTTAAAGGAGGTTGCTGGCAAACCTGTTTAATTTTAGTCCCAGATGGACATATTATCTTTACTATCCTAGGCAGTAAACAAACCTACCCTCTGCCTGAAAGGAAGACATTGTTTTTCAAGGTCGTTTGCTCAGTAAACATCCTTGAAAAGACAGTATGGAGCAAAACTTTAACAAGATGTGTGGAAACACCAAGAATTTTCTCCCAATCCTGCCTTCCTGTATGCAGGATAGCCATTCACTCATTTATAAGGTATAATAATTCTTTGCCTAAATAGAGCATATTTGCTTCTTTATTGAGCTGTTTTGGTTTTTTTTTATAACATAAAAATAAACTTACTAGATAAAATAGTATGTGTATCTTCAAATTTCAGAGATAATGTCAAGTTAACATCAACATTGTGTATACCAATTTATATCTTCACAAGCAGTGCATAATGTTTCCATTGATCCATATTCTGGCCAGTTTTTTGTATTGGTAAGTTTTGTAAATTTATGCAAAATTATGAGGCTGGTTGTATCTCATTTTGCCTTTGGTTCATGTTAGTCACTCAGTCATGTCTGACTCTTTGTGTCCCCAAGGACTAAAGTCAACCAGACTGCTCTGTCCGCGGGATTTTCCAATCAAGAATACTGGAGTGTGTTGCCATTTCCTTCTCCAGGCCTTTGGTTTACATTTGAATATGTGTCTGTGAAACAGGACCTTTTTATGTGTGAATTTCCCTTTTTTATTCTCTATGAGCCACTTATTTCTTTTCTTTCTGTTGTTAATTTTAATGTGTTTGTTTGATTTTAAGAGAATACTTGTGTGTGTACATATTTTAAATGTGTTTGTGTATATATGGCCATATCCATATCTAGCTACATGACCATTATCTGCTTTCATGTATCACAACATTTGTTTTTAAGAGGCTACTAAATTTAGTGTAGTAGAATTATAAAGATAAAAAATTTTGCTTGAGATTTTTTGTATCACAAGGTTTTAAAAATATCATTTTTCCCTGTAAAATTTTGACTTCTTGGTTTTAAATTTTTAAGCCACCTGGAAATGATTTTGGGCAGGAGATTCAACTTTATTATATTTCTATATGGGCATTAAAATATCCTACCACATTTTACTACAATATCTTTTCCCTACTGATTTGCGTTGCTTCTTCTGTCATATATAAAATTTTCATGTAGGTATGGACCGATTACTGAGACTTCCATTCTGCAGCATCAGCCAATAGGTCTATCTAAATTGTTTTAATTATTATAGATTATAATAGCAGTGTGCAGGCACTGATGTCTCAGCTCAATTTTACTTTGCATATTCTTTAAAAAAAAATGAAGTCTAGCTTCCTTGCTAATGTTTCCCTCTGTGTCTGCATGTCTTAATTATCAGTCAGTGATCAGATAGAGTTGCACATTGTATGCAAAGAGCCAAGAGTCAGTAGAGCCAGTCATCATCAGTTGCCAGGGTGGGAAGCATTTTCAAAATTAAGGGTCTGTCAGGGCTTGGCTTCCTCTGACCTCTCCTCTGTATGCTCACAGTCTCAGCTAGGAATGTGTTGTTTCAACTATGACCATAATCTCAGGCTAGTAAATTCAAGACTTTAGTCCTTCCCTATTTACTTTGATGGGCATGAGCTGCCTAGTGCCCCAAATAGAAAGTCTCCTTCCACCACAGAAAAAAAGATACTGGTTTCCTATCCTCACAGCCTGCCCTAACCTGGCAGAACACCCCTGTCAATCAAACTGTAGATGGGTTTTGGGGAAAAGATTATTGTGGGAGAGATAGGAGGAGCCCCAGTGTAGGACCTCACACTTGCACATCATTCTTGCTGGAATTTCAGCAATTTTTCAGACTTGAGTCTCCTTAATTTGTGTCTTTGACCAATCTCCAGAGTGCTATTTATTTATATTTATGTTTTGCTTATTTTTATTTTTAATGGTGCTGATGGGGTTGCAATTTTGTTCAGC